>NW_006408802.1:2597757-2599462 GCF_000296735.1 Chrysochloris asiatica
GGAAGCCCAGTTAATACCACTATTATTCAAATTTATGCGCCAAATGCTAAAGTCAAGTCAGTGAGGATGAAATAGAAGAATTATACCAACTTATTCAATCTGAAATTGATCAAACTTGCAATCAAGATGCATTGATCATTACTGGTGATTGGAATGCAAAGGTTGGGAGCAAAGAGGAAGGATCAGTAGTTTGAAAAGATGGCCTTGGTGATAGAAATGATGCTGCTGATCACATGATAAAATTCTGCAAAATCAATGATTTGTTCATTTCAAATACCTTCTTTAGGCAGCGTAAGAGACATGTGTGTACACATGATCCTTGCCAGATGGAATATATAGAAATCAAATTGACTACATCTGTGGAAACAGATGATGGAAAAGCTCCATATCATCAGTCAAAACAAGGCCAGGGGCAGACTGTGGAACAGACCATCAATTGCTCATATGGAAATTCAAACTGAACCTGAAGAAAATGAAAACAAGTCCATGAGAGCCAACATATGATCTTGAATATATCCAAACTGAATTTAGAGATCATCTGAAGAACAGATTTGATACATTAAACACTAAAGACCGAAGATCAGAAGAACTGTGGGATGATATCAAGAACATCACACAGGTAGAAAGCAATAAGTCATTAAGAAGACAAGAAAGAAGGAGAAGGTAAAAATGGATGTCAGAAGAGACACTGAAACGTGCTCTCCAGTGTAGAGATGCTAAAGCAAATGGGAAAAAATTAGGAGGTTCAGCAGCTGAACAGAAAATTTCAAAGGTCAGCTCAGGAAGACAAAGTCAAATATTACAACAAAATGTGCAAACTTCTGGAGTCAGAAAACCAAAAAGGAAGAACACGCTCAGCATTTCTCAACTTGGGGGAACTGAAGAAAACATTCAAGCCTCAACTTTTGTTATTGAAGGATTCTCTGGGAAAATTATGGAATGATGCAGAAAGCATCAAGAGAAGATGGAAGGAATACACAGAGTCACTGTACCAAAAGGAAATGGTTATTGTTCAACCGTTTCAAGAGGTAGCATATGATCAAGAGCCCATGATACCGAAGGAGGAAGTCCAAGGTGCACTGAAAGAATTGACAAAGAACAAGGCCCTAGGAATTGATGGAATCAAAACTAAAATCTTTCAAGAAAGTGAGGCGGCACAGGAGGCACTCACTCATCTCTGCCAAGAAATTTGGAAGACAACTATCTGACTGAGTGATTGGAAGCGATTCGTATTAGTGCCCATTCCAAAAAGAGGTGACCCAACGAAATGCAGAAATCATCGGACAATATCTTTGATATGCCATGTGAGTAAAATTTTACTAAAGGTAATACAGAAACAGGTACAAACATACATTCACAGAGAACTTCCAGAGGTTCAAGCCAGATTCAGAAGAGGCCATGGAACGAGAGATATCATTGCTAATGTCCGATGGATCTTGGCTGAAAGCAGAGAGTATCAGAAAGCTGTTTACCTGTGCTTTATTGATTATGCAAAGGCTTTCAATTGTGTGGATCATGACAAGCTATGGACAACATTGCGAAGTATGAGTATTCCGGAACATTTGATTGTGCTCATGAGGAATCTGTACCTGGACCAAGAGGCTGTTGTTCAAACAGAACATGGGAACACTGAATGGTTTAAAATTAAGAAAGGTGTACAACAAGGTTGTATTCTTTCACCATACTTATTCAACCTGTATGCTGA
>NW_006408802.1:2600282-2601303 GCF_000296735.1 Chrysochloris asiatica
TGGATTGGCAAAGTGGCAGCGTTGATGGCAACAGTAATGAGGTTGGCCTAGGATTGGGCAGTGTTTTGTTCTGCTGTACATAAGGTCACTATGAGTTGGTGCTGACTCGATGGCACCTAACAACAACAACAACAAGATAGCAGCTAATAACAATGAGCAAAATATTATAGGATGAAGGAAACATCAAAAGAATAAGAAAGGAATAGCCATAATATTCAAAAAAGAATTACTACACATTCAACCAAAAAAGACTGCAACCATCAAATATTTCATATTACTTGCATCCACAAACAGTGCTCATGG
This sequence comes from Chrysochloris asiatica, assembly GCF_000296735.1. Classification (NCBI taxonomy): domain Eukaryota; kingdom Metazoa; phylum Chordata; class Mammalia; order Afrosoricida; family Chrysochloridae; genus Chrysochloris; species Chrysochloris asiatica. The sequence continues at coordinate 2,600,586 of NW_006408802.1, forward strand.
AAACAACAGTCAATAAATCTAATGACATAGTATACTGGGAAAACATTCTTCAACTTCTTGAAAGTATTAGAGAGTAAATATGCCACTTGACCCAAGTTATGGTATTTTCAATCATCTCATAGGTATTCAAAATGTGAACAATGAATAAAAAAGATGGAAGATGACTAGAGGTATTGGAATTATAATGTTAGCAATGAATATTAAATTTACCATGGATTGTCAAAGAATTGGACAAATCTGTCTTGGAAGAAGTACAGCCAGGGAGCTCCTTTACAAGCAAGGATGGCAAGGCTGTTTCTCATGTACTCTGGGCATGTTATCAGGAGAAATTAGTCTGTTCCTAGAGAAAGACACCATGCTTAGTAAAGTTGTTTAGTGCTGTCGAGCCGATTCCGACCCATAGTAGAGGGTCAGTAAAAATAACAAAGACCCACAATAAGATAGATTGACACAGTGGCTGCCACAATGGGTTTAAACGTAGCCAGGATTGTGAGGATGATACAGGACCAGACAATACTTCACTCTATTGTACCTGGGATTTCTATAAATTGGAGCCTTCTGGAAACCACATAACAGTGAAGCACATAACACTAGTAAACTCTGTGTTACCTCTTCTTCATAACTACCTTGATCTATAGTAATATATTAAAAAATACTTACACTGAACTTTCTGTCAAAGGCTTCCCTATCATACGTTGTTGTTGTTGTCAGGTGCCAT
>NW_006408802.1:2601947-2608782 GCF_000296735.1 Chrysochloris asiatica
ATATATATATATATATATAATATCATCCTCTAGTATTTTCTTTAGGAATAATGGCTAGGTACAGAGAAACTTATGAAAATCAGAAATCTATGGGTCCACCTTGTTTTTCTGGGTGTCACAAGTTTTCTGTCTTTGAAAGGGTGCAGTCTTACCACTTTTATACCACACATTTTAATAGAAAATATTTGAGTTTTCCTTCTCTAACATCTTTTTGCCTTATGAAGGTCTTACCTTTGGCAGGTTTTATTCTGTAATATCCTCAGACTTCCTACACAATTTTTCTATAACCTCATACTGAAAGACAACTTGTGCAGAAAAACATTCTTCACTTCCTTTCTTTTCTTGAGTTTCTTGAAATGCTATCCCTTGTGGGTATGCTGAGTATTTCTAAAATTTCTGATGTTAACGTGCTTGTTTTCCTTTGGATGTGACTTGTGTTTTGGAGATAATCATCCTGGGTAAACTTTTGCAGGTACAAAATCAACCTTTCAATATGTAGATTCAGATCTTCAACTTTTTTGATAAATGTTCTTTAATTACAGACATAATCATTAGTTGTGTCTCACTTTTGTTCTTCTCTAGGCACCAGGAAAAAACCAAACATATATATATTCTACATTTCTAGTTTTCTTTTGAGTGTTTTAAATCTCTGTATTTTTTTTATTATCTTGACTTTTCTGTATTTCTATGTAGCATTGAAGGTAAGCATTGGACTGTTAACCACAAAATTTGCAGTTCAAACAAACCATTGGTCCTTGAAAATGCTAGACATGTTCGTTATGAGTCATAACCATCTCGAGACAAACTTAACAACAACTTTGCCTTAAGTGTTTTCAGTTACATACATTTTCCATTGGCCACCTTGTAATTTATTCTTAATTTCTGAGATGATTTTGTTTTTAAAATTAATTTCTTTCCTTAATTTCTGATAATTTTTATTATATAGTTTTCATTGCTTTCCTATTTCTATTCTGTTTCAGTTCATGGTTTTTTATAACAATTGATTTTAAAATTCTGCTAACTATAAATTGAAATTATATTTGACAATTTTCTGTTTTATGGTTCCAAATTTTTTCAAGAATTTGGTCTTTCAAATAATTTTCATTCTTATTCTCATGTCTCTTAGTATATCTTTGTATAGGTGTTGAGTTCCCATTTTTCTTGATCACACTTATTGGTGTTACATTTTCCTGGTACAGCAATAGCAGGAAATTCTATGATTGGAGGAGGTAGAATTTGGACAGCTTGCTCAGTTGTCTAAATCCAGATTGCCTTCTTTAGTTCTACAATAAAGAACAGTTTTAAAATATATACAGAACATATTTGTGTGTATCTTTTCTTGATGTTTCCAGATTATATCATTTCAGAAATGTTCATATTTTCTCTCTTCCTTCTTTCTCTTATACATCCTTTCTCAATGAGCTGCTTCACCTTCTAAAATGCCTATCCTTTCCTAAGAAGCAATAGCTTCCCTACAACCAATTCTCATCCTCTTCACTTTCCAAGCCCTTTCACTGACTCTCCAGTAACCAGTGACCTGGTCCATCAGGAATTACAACTGTTTTTAATACTCCCAGTAAGGATTGTTGTTGCTAAGTGTTGTTGAGTTAGTTCTGACATAGTATATAGGATTTTCAAAGAGTGGGTAGTTGTTTGAACCACTGACCCATGGTTAGCTGTTCAGTGCTTAGCCTACACCAACCATACCTGGACTCCCCCAATTAGGGTGGAGTCTTCTTTTTAGCCTTTACCTTATATTATATTTGTGTTCTCCCATCAGTGAATCTTTCCTATTTAGCTATCTTTCACACAAATCTCTCCTGATTTTTTACATGCCTATAGTATTTATTTCCCTACTTATTCATAAATTCAAGTGTGTAGGCTTCTCTAGTTCCTATTTAGAATACAACCAATTATAGGAACCAAACTTATTAGTAGTTACCAGGAACAGGTGTGAGGGGAAGGGGAATTAACTGCTTAGCAGCACTGAATTTCTCTTAATGATGGTGGAATAATTCGGGAAAGGATGTTGGCAATGGTTTTAAGGCATAATGAACATGATCAAAGTCACTGAATTTTAACATCTAAAAGCTGTTAAATTGGATCTTGCTGTTAACCTCTACAATTTCTAGGAAGATATCTATATCTATATCTATAGATATAGATATAGATATATAGATAGATCAGTTTGAACCAAAAAGTTGTTAGTTCAAACTTACTAGCTGATCCTTGGAAACCCTATACAGGGTCACTATGAGTCAGAACAGACTCTATGACCCTTAAAAATAATAACAGTCACTATTTTACAGAAACCCAGAGTCATACCATCATTTAAACTTAAACTCTGAATAACTTTAAAAATATCTTTCATTACAGAAATTGAAACACCTACCCAAAACTTTTGTTTAATATTATGAAAACTGAGAGCTACGTGTTTGAATCAAGAATATTCTCATCATCCTAACTGGCTGGAACTTTTGATTGCTGACTTTATTGTCCCTTCTGATTGGCGCCAGGACCATACAGTTCAGTCTTTCAAAGGCTGCTACTCTTTTCTTCTTTAAACATGACCCTCAGCATTGTAATTGTACCACATTTAAGGATTTTTTCAGGATTTCTTAGTGAGTTTACACTGATAATTTTCAAGGCTTTTCAATTTTCTTACTACAAATTTTGATCCCTTTCTCTAGTTTCAGAGACAAAGTCATTCTAGGTCATTTTCATAGTGATATTGCTCATGATGAAGATTGTTTCACTTCTGCATTTTCACAATCCTATGTCGATGGTCAAAGATTAATATGGACAAGCCTCACACAAAATTCTATCATTTAAAAACCAAAAATCTGTTGCTGTTGAGTCTATTTGAAGGCTTACCAACCATATTGTTGTTGTTCAGTACTATCAAGTAGGTTATGACTCATAGCAACTCTGAATAAGGTATCCAAGGAGCAGCTGGTAAGGCCAAATCACTGACCAACCATATAGGACAGAATACAATTTCCCCATATGGTTTCCAAGACTATAACACTAGATGGAAGCAGAATGCCACTTCTTTTCTCACATGAAGTCTCTGAGAGGTTCCAAACTGCTGATCTTTCAGTTAGCAGCTGAATACTAGACCACTGTGTACCATGACTCTGAAAACATCTTTAATAGGGATGAGTATTAGGTACATATTATATGATTTATGGCACTGTAGGCTCAGCACTGGACTGTGAACCACAAGGTCAGCAGTTCAATCCCATAAGCAGCTCCTTGGAAACCCTATACAGGGTCTCTATGAGTCAGAACTGATTCAAAACACTTAACAAAACAACACTGTATGAAAGGGAGTCTTGCTGTGAAACCATCAGATAAGCACTGGACTGCTAACCATGAGATTGGCCGTTCAAACCCACCACTGACCCAATACGGGGTCACTATGCACCAAAACGGACTTAACAGGAGTTAACAACAAGTATATGAAGAGGTCCACCACTCAGTACTATGCTGGGAATGACAAATTGAAGAGGAATGGTGTTGCATTCATTGTCAAAAAGAATGTTTCCAGATCAGTCAGTCATGAGGAACAATGTTGTCTGTGATAGGATAATATCCATACGCCTACAGGGAAAAACAGTTAATACCACTATTATTCAAATTTATGCACCAACCACTAAATCAAAGTGAGGATGAAATAGAAGAATTCTACCAACTTCTTCAATCTGAACTTGATCAAACATGCAATCACAATGTATTGATCATTACTGGTGATTGGAATGCAAATGTTGGGAGCAAAGAGGAAGGATCAGTAGTTGGAAAATATGGCCTTGGTGATAGAAATGATGTTGGAGATTGCATGATAGAATTCTACAAAATCAATGACTGTTCATTTCAAACATCTTCTTTAGACAGCATAAGAGATGACTGCACACATGGACCTTGCTAGATGGAATACATAGAAATCAAATTGACAACATCTGTTGAAAGAGACGATGGAAAAGCTGTATATCAATAGTCAAAACAAGGCCAGGGGCAGAGTGTGGAACACATCATCAATTGCTCATACGCAAATTCAAATTGAAGCTGAAGAAAATGAAAACAAATCCACGAGAACCAAAATATGACCTTAAATATATCCCACCTGAATTTAGAGATCATCTGAAGAACAGATTTGATACATTAAACACTAAAGACTGAAGACCCGAAGAGTTGAGAAATGACATCAACAATATCATACAGGAAGCAAGTAAAAAGTCATTGAGAAGACAAGAAAGTAGGAGAAGATAAAAATGGATGTCAGAAGAGACACTGAAACTTGCTATCCAGTGTAAAGATACAAAAGCAAATGGAAAAAATGAGGAGTTACAAGAGCTCAACAGAAAATTTCAAAGGTCAGCTCAGGAAGACAAAGTCAAATATCACAACAAAATGTGCAAACTTCTGGAGTCAGAAAACCAAAAAGGAAGAACACGATCAGCATTTCTCAAGCTGGGGGAACTGAAGAAAAAATTCAAGACTCTATATTTGTTATTGAAGGATTCTCTGGGAAAATTACTGAATGATGCAGAAAGCATCAAAAGAAGATGGAAGGAATACACAGAGTCACTGTCCTAAAAGGAAATGGTTGATGTTCAAATGTTTCAAGAGGTAGCATATGCTCAAGAGTCAGTGATACTGAAGGAATAATTCCAAGGTGCATTGAAGGAATTGACAAAGAATAAGGCACCAGGAATTGATGGAATAAAAATTGAAATCTTTCAAGAAAGTGAGGTGGAACAGGAGGCACTCACTCATCTCTGCCAAGAAATTTGGAAGACAACTATCTGGCTAACTATTGGTCAGAGAAAAAGAGGACGACCCCAGCGATATGGCTTGGCCAAGTGGCAATATCAAAGGGTTCAAGCATGGCAAAATTGTGAAGTTGGCCAAGGACTGGGCAATGTTTCGTTCTGTTGTACGTAGGGTTGCTATGAGTCAGTTTCAACTCAATGGCACCTAACAACAACAACAACTATATGAAGAGGTACAATGAAGAATACCAATTTTTAGGTGTGATCTGATGTACAAAAGAATGAAATACCCAATATGGGGCAATCCTCCCAATCACGCTTATGTTTACACCCACTGTTGCAGTTACTATATCAATGTATCTTATTGAGGGGCTTCCTCTGTTTTTCTGAACTTCTACTGTACCAAATATGATATCTTTTGCTAGGGACTGTTACTTCCTAATGACATATTGAAACTCTGTGAGACAAGGGCTCACCATTCTCTCTTTGATGAGCATTCTGGCTGTATTTCTTCCAACACAGGTATATTCATTCTTCTAATAGCCCATGTTCTACTTAACTATTCTTATTGTTGTTGTTGTTGTTAAGTGCCGTCGAGTCGGTTCCAACCCATAGCGACCCTGTACAGGGTTTCCGAGGGTATAAATCTTTACGGGAGTAGAAAGCCTCATCTTTCTCCCGCGGAGCAGCTGGTAGTTTCGAACCGCTGACCTTAAGGTTCACAGCCCGATTCGTAACCACTACGCTACCAGAGCTCCTTGCCAATGCTGTAATTCAAACATCAATTCTACTTCAGTCTTGTATCAGGTACACTTTATTTCTCAAAATGACATCTTTGATTTTAAACACTTTAGAGATATCTCTTGCAGCAAATTTTCCCAAAGCAATGTCATTTAATTTCTTGACTGCTGCTTTCATAATTATTGACTGTAGGCCTAATAAAATCCATGACAATGTCTAACTTTTCTTTATCATGTTGTTTGTTGAAGGACTCTTTGTTTGCTTTTTGTTGAAGTGTAATTCATTTTGAAGGCTGTATTTTTTTCGTCATTAATTTATTCAAGTCTTTTTTGCTTTCTACAGAAAGATTGTGTCATCTACACAATACAGGTTGTTGGTGAGTCTTCCTTCAATCCTAAGGCCATGTTCTTCTTCATATAGCTTATTTGCTCAGCATACAGACTGAATAAATATGGTGAAAGGACAGAATATGGATGAATATCTTTCCTGATTTTAATTCACACCGAATCCCCTTGTTCTGTTCAAATAACTGCCTCTTGGTCTATGTGCAAGTTTTACCTGAGCACAGTTGAGTATTCTGGAATTCCCATTGTGCACAATGTTATCCTTTGTATAATCAGTGAGGCAAAGGTAAATATGTCTGGTATATTCTGCTTTCATCTAAAATCCATCTGATGTAAGAAATGATATCCCCACCCCACATCTTTTTATGAATCTGGCTTGAATTTCTGGCAGGTCTCTGACAATGTCCTGCTACACCCATTTCTGTTTTATATTCAGCAAAATTTTACTTGTATGTGATATGAACGATATAGTTTAAAATTCCCACATTCTGTTTTATCATCTTTGTTTAGAATGGGCACAAATATGGATTGATTTTATACTATACCATTATTCACTTCAAAGATTTAAGTATTGTAAAATATATGTCACAGATATAAATGAATATACATACTTATATATGTAATGTTCACAATACTGCACAAACAAAATACTATGTGAGTTTAGGCAAAGTGGAAATTACTTATCTTGCTTATAGTGATGGAGATACTGAGAATACTTTGCAAAATTAGTGAATTTTTGCCTTTATGTATGAAAAGAGGAAGACTGAATATTTTAGAATGCCAAGGCAAGATGTTGGACCATTGTAATAGAAAAAACATGATGTCAACATTTTAAGCAGAAGAGTAAGATAAAGAGTTTTCTAAAGCTTAATCCAACAGTAGAATGAAAAATTGGTTGAACCAAGAACTCAACTAGAAGAAGAAAGAAGAGGAAAAAAAGAGTAATCTGATACAATTTGATGAACTTGACGTACACCT
>NW_006408802.1:2609312-2620925 GCF_000296735.1 Chrysochloris asiatica
ATACCCTTTGGTTGGTTGATGATGCATGGAGGGGATTGTAACCATGGCAATGAAACAATATACGATAGGATGAATGTAAAGCTAATGTTCTCCCGTGTAAACTATTACATAATTCACAATAAAAACATTTTTTAAAAAATTATATAAACCATGAGGGGGCAATAAAGGCACGAAGTGACTAGATTGCAAAATTTCAAGGGGGAGTTTAGTTTAATAGTGTGTGGAGGAAGAAAGAGTGTCCAAAATAATAATAATAATAATGATAATTGGTTGAACCAGAGACAGACTGATGTCAGTAAAGTCAGTTAGAAGTTAACTCCAATTTCTCAGATAAGAATTAAATATATCATCATATGTCAACAGAAAACATAATAAATATTTCAACAATATTATTTTCCTTTTCATAGATTAAGTATTCTATCAAAGGGCTTTATGTTATTACAGCATCTGCAAGAAAGGAAATTTATTTCTGATTTAGTCATAAAACCTGAGGTGCTTGATTTGCCCAAATGCCATTCTCTTGCTTAGCCACAAAATAAATGATTCACTCTAGAATCAATGATGTACCATGCCAAAGAGGTCATAGAATAAATGATGTACTATACCAAAGAAATCGGACATACTGTATTCACACTTAGAAATCTGAATTTAGCATCTCCAATAAAAACAGTAAAAATAAAATTATTTAAAAACTTTTCCTTTCAATAATAACAAAATACTATGAAGTATTTCCAACAAATTTGAAAACTTAGAAGAGATGGATATGTTTTTAGAAAAACACGACCTACCTAAACTTATACAGAGTGAAGCAGAAAACTTGAACAGACCAATAACAAAAGAAGAAATTGATCAAGTCATCCAAAACTCCCAAATAAAAAAAGCCCAGGTCCAGATGGCTTCACTGGTGAGTTTTACCAAACATTCAGGGAAGAGTTGTCACCAATTCTACTCAAATTATTCCGGAATATAGAAGAGGATGGAAACTTCCAAATACATTCTATGAAGCAAGCATAAATAACCCTCATACCAAAACCAGGGAAGGACAGCACTAAGAAAGAAAATTATAGACCAATATTTCTCATTAGCATAGATATAAAAATTCTCAACAAAATACTAGCCAACAGAATTCAACAACACATCAAAAATATAATACATCATGACCAAGTTGGATTCATATCAGAGATGCAAAGATGGTTCAATAGTAGAAAAACAATCAATGTAATCTGCCATACAAATAAAAGAGGAAAAGAACCACATGATCATATCAATTGATTTAGGAAAGGCATTTGACAAAATCTAACATCCATTCCTGATAAAAACACTCAACAAAGTAGAAATTGAAGGGAAATTCCTCAGCATTATTAAGAGTTTATATACAAAACCAACAGTCACTATCACTCTCATTGGAGAGAAAATGAAAGCCTTCCCTTTGTGAACAGGTACCAGACAACAATGTCCTTTGTCACCACCACTATACAATATTGTGTTGGCAGCCTTAGCAAGAGCCATACGGCAGGATAGGGAAATTTGTTGTTGTTATTAAGTGTCATTGAGTCGACTCCGACCCACAGCGACCCTGTATAGGGTTTCCAAGGAGCAGCCGGTGAGCTTGAACCACCAAACTTGCAGTTCAAACAGCTTTGCAGTCTGGTGCATTAAACCACAGTACCACACCAGAACTCCATTAAAGGCATCCAAATTGGCAAAGAGGAAGTAAAACTCTCTCTATTTGCAGATGATATGATCTGCAAAAAAATTTCTGGACCTCATTGGAAGATTCAGCAAAGTAGCAGGATATAAGATCAACACACAAAAATCAGTTGGATTCCTCTGTACTAATAATGACAGTGCTGAAAAGGAAATTAGGAGAGGAATACCACTTACAATAGCCACCCAAAGGTTGAAATATTTAGGAATAAATATAACCAGAGAAACAAAGGACCTATACAAAGAAACTTACAAAACACTACTACAAAAAAATAAATGAGACCTACAAAAATGGAAGAATGTACCATGATCCTGGAGGGGAAGACTTAACATTAAGAAATTATCACTACTACACAAAGCAATCTACACATATAACGCAATGCCAATACAGATATAACCAGAGAAACAAAGGACCTATACAAAGAAACTTACAAAACACTACTACAAAAAATAAATGAGACCTACAAAAATGGAAGAATGTACCATGATCCTGGAGGGGAAGGCTTAACATTAAGAAATTATCACTACTACACAAAGCAATCTACACATATAACACAATGCCAATACAGATTCCAACAACATTCTTCAAAAAGATGAAAAAAACAATTACAGACGTTATATGGAAAGGAAAGAGACTTAGGATAAGGAAAGCACTGCTTAAGAAGAAGAACAAAGTTGGAGGCCTCTCACTTCCTGATTTCAAAATTTACTATATGGCTACAGTGGTCAATATAGCCTGGTACTGCTACAATGAAAGACACATAGATCAATGGAACAGAATCGAGATTCAAGAAATTAACACAACTACATACAGCCAAATGATCTTTGACAAAGGGCCTAAGTACAAGTACATAGTCTCTTCAACAGATGGCTCTGGCAGAACTGGAAATCGATATGCAAATGACTGAAACAAGACCTTTACCTCATGCCATATACAAAAACCAACTCAGCATGGATTAAAGATTTAAATGTGAATCCCAGATTTATAATAACCATCAACAAAAAAACAGGGACAAATTTAAGAGCTCTAATACAGGGCACTCATAGACTACCAAAATTGTACAAACAAAAGAAAATAAAATAGATGATTAGGAAACACCAAAAATTAGAAATGTATGTCCATCAAAAGACTTCACCAAAAGAGTAAAAACGGAGTCCACAGAACGGGAAAAAAATATTTTGCAATGACACATCAGACAACAGACTTATTTCCAAAATATATACGAAACTATAATACCTCTACAAGAAAAAGACAAGTAACCCAATTGAAAAATGGGCACAGGCATACCAGGACTCCAAACTAATAATAGTATACCATTTATTTTGCTTTGCAGTGTCTAAATGCTTTGTTCTATTAATCATTTGATTTTCACAACAATCCTATGAGGCCTGTAAAATGTATGTTTTGCAATTAAAAACTGAAGTGCTAGTTAGGGAACTTGCCTCAGATGGGAATGCTGAAGCTACGGCGTGAGAATCGATCTGAGGAGAGAGATCATAAGTGTTGTAAAGGAGCAATGGTAGCAGTGGGCATGGTAGAAAGGCGAACATGATTGGGAGAATTTTTAGCCAATGCCACAGAGAACATGATGATTTGCTGGGAAGTAGGAAGGGTTAAAGGTGTTGGCAGTGGCAGTTGTATGCCTTGGAGTCAGTTCCAACTCATAGTCAGTTCCAACTTGTACAGGGTTTCCAAGTTTATAAATCTTTGCAGGATCAGAAGACCTCATCTTTCTCTCCAAACTGCTGACCTTGGGGTTAGCAGCCTGATTTGTAACCATTGCGCTACCAGAGCTCCTTGAGTTGGAATCAACTCCACAGCACACAACCTCCACCATGGATTAGGGAGCCTGGTGAATCCACATGCTAAGCACTGGACTGTGAACCACAAGGTCTGTGTTTTAAGCCTACCAGCTGCTCCATGGGAGAAAGTCAAGACTTTCTGCTCCTGCAAAGATTTTAAAAACCTAGAAGGCACTTAACGACAACAACAGATAAAGAGTAGTCTGCAGAGACTCAGTCCAGGATTCTGAGTGAACAACTCCACTTATCTAGATTCAGACATTGAGCTAGGAGACATTGGGTGAATAAGGTCATTGGCAATGATGGCATGGGGGAATTGAAGATGGAAGAGACTGGGATATTTAAATACTTATGAGATGGATCCAGGAGAGATAAAATACATGATACAGAATACAGGGCTAATTAACATCTAATGAGGCTCAGAAGCAAGTAGAATTCAAAGCAGGGGTGAAAGACCTGGCCTTTGATAGATGAAACTCTCCATGTCCCTCCTAAAGAATGAAAGAATATTTGCCTGGATTGACTCATTATGAAATTTCTTATGTTCTTAAATCTGTTATTGAATTTGTATATTACTATTATTAAATTCCTGCTGTTGTTGTTGGGTGCCATCAAGTCACAGTGACCCTGTGTACAACAGAATGAAACACTGCCCAGTCCTGGACCACCCTCAGAATCATTTCTCCGTTTGAACCCACTGTTGCAGCCACAGTGTCAATACATCTTGTTGAGGGTCTTCATCTTTTTCATTTACTCTAGTTTATTTTAACAAGCATGATGTTCTTGTTCAGGGGCTGAACCCTTCAGATAATTTGTACATGAGGTGAAATTTCTTCATCCTTGCTTCTAAGGAGCATTCTGGCTGTACTTCTTCCAAGACATTTGTTCGTTCTTCTGGCAGTCCTTGGTTTTCTCAATATTCTTTGCCAACATGATAAGTCAAAGGCATCAATTCTTATTTGGTCTTCCTCATTTGGTCTTATTGGGCTGCTAACCAAATGGTCAGTGACTTAACCCACCAGTCACTCAGTGGAAGAAAGATGAAGCTGTCAGCTCTTGTAAAGATTTTTAGTCTTAGAAACCCCATATAGAGTCACCATGACTGGGTTTAGGATAAGCACTGAATTGCTAACCATAAGGTTACAAGATTGCTTAACAACAATGATTGAGTTAATCAATTTGATGGTACTGGGTGTTGATTTTTGTTTTGGCTGGATTGAATTAAAAAGAAAAGTTGAATTAGTTTTATCCTGTTGTTGTTGTTAAGTGCCATCCACAGTTCCAACACATGGTGGCCCTGTACAGGGTTTCCAAGGAGCAGCTGTTGAGTCTGAACTGCTGATCTTGTGGTTCAAACCAGTCTTGTGGGAACTTTGTCCCACAGCGCCACAAAAAGAGAATATGCTCAGTCTTAATAACAGTAATTTTTATCAGCATAAATGAAGTAATTGTCATGAGACACCTTCAGATATTATTATCGTCTACTTGCTGTGATATTTTTTTACTTGATCCTTGTATGCATCTATTCAGTGTATCTCAACTGCATCTTCAAATTAAAATTAACCTGCATACTTTTAATAAACTGTATTGTTTGTGTCTCCATTCTAGGCAACGGAACCAGAGTCTCTGGATAAGGTCATTGGTCTCTTTTAAGAGCTCTGAGGTCATGCTGATGGCAACCCAAAGTTGAAAACCACTGGCTTAGTTCTTGCGCTTCTTAAGGTCTGAAGGTTTTCTGTCTTTTTTTTTTTTTTAATCTTCAAGTTTTTACTCAATTCAACTTAACTTCTTTCCTCCTACCAACTCAATTCTGACTCATAGTGACCCAATATAGGGTTTCTGATATTGTAAATATTTTTCCCACTGAGGAACTGGTGAATTTGTGCTGCTGACCATGTAGTCAGCAACTCAATAAGACCAAATAAGGAAGACAGAAACTAGCTTTACAACAAAATTAGAATAAGCTTGTACCAAATAAAAGGGCATAGGACATGAACAGACACATCACCAAGGAAAACATTTGGGCAGCCAACAAACATATTAAGAAATGTTCATGATTGATCACTAACCATTGTTCTTTATTGTTGTTAAGTGCCATTGAGTCGGTTCCGACCCATAGCAACCGTGTATAGGGTTTCCAAGGAGTAGCTGATGAGCTTGAACCACTGATCTTGCAGTTCAAATGGCTTTGCAGTCTGGTGCATTAACCGACAGCACCACACCAGCATCCCATTAGAGAGATGCAAAGCCAAACAACAATGAGCTATCATCTTATACCAGTAATAACAGCAAAGTTCGAAAAAGCAGAGGACAATAAATGTTGGCGAGGATGTGGAGAAACTGAGACCCTCTTACACTGCTGGTGGGATTGCAAAAATGGTCCAGCCACTCTGGGAAACAGTATGGTGCTTCCTCGGAAAGCTGGAAATAGAAATACCTTATGATCCAGGAATTCCTTTACTTGGTATTTATCCACAAGAAATATGAGCTATAACATGAGTAGATACATGCACACCAATGTTCACAGCAGCAGTATTCACAATAGCAAAAAGATGGAGATAGCCTAAGTGTCCATCAATGGAAAAATGGATAAACAAACTGTGGTATGTACACACAATGGAATATTATGCTACCTTGAAGAATAACAAGGAAGCTGTAAGCCACCACATAACATGTATGAATCTTGAGGACATTATGTTGAATGAAATTAGTCAGTCACTGAAGGAGAAATATAGCATAAGACCATTATTGTAAAAGCTTTTAAGAAAAGATACCCATCCTAAAAGGAAGAAAAATGAAAACAGGAAAATTTCTTTGTTGGTTTATGGGGGATGGGTAAGGGCTGGGAGATGGAAGGAGGGAGGGGGATGGAGGGGATGGTAGAGCACAGGGTAGGGGATAGACACATCACAGTTCAGGTATTGGAGTGGGCAATACAACAGAAGGGCCAGGAGGGCAGAAGAACAAGGTAGATATGACAACACTTAGGCAGGCGTGCATGGGTTAAATGGGACAGAGGTAAATAGTGATGAATGCTCAACCATAGAACAAAAGGGCTTTGTGATTCAGGGATTGAGGTATATTCTGAATGGGTAAAAGAGGGGAAATAATATTAAGATGCTTGACTGTTTTAGGAAAATTTGTTTCCCTTTCCTACTGTTGTAAAATAGACACTTGAGTGGGATAGAAATGAATATCAGGATATATGATTACAGAAAACGTGCAAGCCTGCCTTCAACCTATAAACTGATTGGAATACCTAAAAGGGGTACTTGCACAGCAAAAGAGGCTTCTTGCAGAGCCTTTGTAGGGTATAAGACCTTAGGTGGAATTCTGATCCCCATCCAGAACCTTCTGAAATGGGAAATTCCCACTTGAAAAGACAAACAGACCAGTCTGGAGCAGCTAGAAGAACAGAAGATACTTCTTGAATGAAAGACCAGCAAGGAAAAACAAAAACAAAACAGCAGTCTGATTGGCTACTACAAGCAAGATGTTCACCAAGGAGCCATCAAGGCAAGCAATCAAGTCCCTCCAGGACAAACCTCCCCCCGAGACTGAACTCAAAGGGAATATATGAGCAGACATGTAAGTTTTCTGGCGACCATGGTAGTATACTGGTGAGAGAAAGTGGGCGAAAGCAGCAATGAAGAGGTGGGCTGAGTCCCACCAAGTTACATAGAACCCCATTGATCTGGAGTACAGTGAGAGCTGGTTGGCTCAGAGTACGGCAAGACCTGGGACTCCTGAGCCCATGGTCAAAGACATGGCCATGGAAGGCCAGAGATGAGAGTGAAGCATTCAGTTGATTTTAAGTGAAGGGATATGAACAAGGGGGTCCAAACTTGCAGATAGTGACCATTGGACCTACCTTCAATGGCTGTATGTTCAGAACCCAACTAGCGAAGGGGAAAAAAGGGGGGTGGGTTTTTTTTTTGTTTTAAAGAAACAAGTGCAAATTGCTACAATCTGATGAACTTGACCTATACTTATGGATGTAGTAGCTTAAAATATTAAAAGAATCTTTACAGCAAGGATCATTCCCATCCCCTCTGTACACAAGGTTGATAAGGATGGGCAACTTAGATATTATCAACCTAAAATGGGGGGAGAGGGGCTGTAAAGGCATGAAGTGACTGGCTTACAAGTTTTCAAGAGGGAGTTCAAATTCAAAGTGTTTGGGGGAAGGTAGAATCCCCACTGAGTGTTTTTCATCCTGTCTAGACACATCTGGTGAAAGGAGATTCGGACAAGACTCTCATGATTCAATAGCAACTAACTGTTATCATTACTAATTGCAATTGTCACAACTGTAAAGGTAGAAGTTTTGTAGTAAAAAGGGGTGAGTGGTCAATCTTACAGTTCCTGAGTGGAGGACCCTGGGACCATCAAGGGAGAAGAGCAGGAGCAGAATGTAGGAGACTACCCAGAGAAATAGCAATGCCAGAGATGGAGGCAAAGATGATGACATGGAGAGACGGAGAAGCTGAGGATTCCAGACTCAGGGAGGGAGAGGGGATGTGTGGTGGTGGCAGGGGGGCAGGGTGTACTCTTTGGCTGTTTGAATGATTGTATATTATTGAGTGTTTTGGTGCACATCCAGAAAAAACAAAAACAAAAAAAAAAACAGAGGGAACAGAAGCAATACTGTTGAATGATAAAAGCATGCAGGGGACTGTAATCATTGCAAAGAAGTGAACTATTGTTCCCTCATGTAAACTATCACTCAATTCACAATAAAATCTTAAAAAAAAACCCAAAAAAACCTCCTCCTTTCTCCCTCCCTCAATTATCCTAGCTAATTTTATCCATTTTTCCTCTAAAACCAATTTCAATTGATCAAGATTGGCCAGTAATTATATTTTATCTTACTGTATCACTGACACATCTAAGCTAATGTGGAACTTTGTTAAATAAAAAGGCCAAATAGGGTCACTTAGGTTGAATACAGCGATTTTATCCTTTCATCAAATCAAATATATGGGATTCACTTTTTCAAAAATTACCTCTGTGGTTTTTTTTCTCATGGTGTGATGAAGGTCACTGAGCTGATTAAAGGGTGTGTGGCAATAATGGGATCTTCAACAGATGCAATCTGAAATGATCAAACGCTGAGAGCAAAAGGGGCTTAAATGGTTCAATAGAGATAATATACCTAGGGAAAAAAATTAAAGAAAAACAAACCTTCCAGGCCCTATGCTGAATTCTTTTTTCCTCTAAGCAAAAGAGTTCTGTGAGAATAAAGCAGCTAACTATTTTCCCTTTTAAACCATCAGAAAATTTGAAACCAAAAAAAAAAAAAAAGCTTAAAAATTATAGATGAATGTGATCCAGAGAAGAGATTCAAGTTTGGAAATCTATGGCACTGAAAGAAATAAGAAGACCTGTCTCTGGGGAGTATGAGAGAGGCACCCATCGTTCTAAAACAAACAAGCTAGTTATCAAAAAAAAAAAACAATTACAGTTTAGTCCAACTTCTGAAAACCCAAGTGTGCAGAGTAGAATTATGATTCATAGGACTTTCTAGGCTGTGACCTTACCAAAGCAGATTATCAGGCCTTGCTTCTGTGTGTCTTGGTGGGTTCAAAGTGCCAAACTTTAGGTTAGTGGTTTAGCATTTAACTGTTTGCACCACCAAGCGACTCCTTCATTTATTTAGACCAGAGTTACAAGAATAGCATGAGTAGAACTCATCTGTCACTCTACATAACCTTTCATTTCTTTGGATTGAGAACTAACAAGAACAGGCAACAACCACAGATTGACATACATGGCAGCATAACCCTGAACTCAATGACAAATTGGAAAGTCCAGAGCAGAAGGAAACTATAAGAATGAATTCAGAGGATCTGGGAGGTCAGTCTATGATGAAAACAATTACAATATGAAAGAAGGTAAAACAGGAACAGAGGTTTACGTGCTGTGGAGGTCAGGTAGATTACAGGATAAAATAGACTCTTTTAAATGGAGGGAAATGTTAATAGAATATAAGGTAACCTCAAAGAAAATTAATACTTCACAACATACCAAGAAAATGAAAATCCAAGAAGAACATAGAAAGTTTAAAACTATGAAGAAACTGACAAGAAAGAAGACAAAAAACCATGAATTCAGCACAGGAAGGCATGCAGAGCAAAGAACTCAGTAGCACCACACACACACACACAAAAACCAAACATAGTCACAGCAATTAATTTCATACCTATTTATTATATTGAATGTTAACAGATTAAATGCACTAGTTAAGAGACAGAAAGTGGTAGAATGGGTAAGAAAACAAGACCCTTCAATATGCTGTCTGCAAGGGACATACCTTACACACAAAGACCAAAGCAGACTAAAAATTAAAGAAATGAAAAAATACACCAACCTAATTGCAATAAAAAAACGAGCAGGAATGGCAATACTAATCTCTGATAAAATAAACTCTAAGTCAAAAACCAGCATAATAGATAAAGATGGACATTATCTCATCATTTAAGTGCCAATTGAATAAGATGACATAACTATAATAAATATCTATGCCCCCAGTGAAAGAGCTCCAGAATATATTAAGCAAACTCTACCAGAAGTGAAGAAAGAAATAGACAAATATACAACAATAATGGGAGATTTTAATACATCACTTCCAAAAAAGGTCAGAACATCCAAAAAGAAACTTGACAAAGACACAGAGTAACTAAACAACACAATCAACCAACTGGACCTCATAGTGTGCACAGAGCATTCAACCCAACAACAGCACAATACACATTCTTTTCCAGTGCACAAGGAACATTCTCCAGAATACACCATATGTTAGGCCACAAAACAAGACTCCATAAATTTATAAACCTTAAAATACTACATAGCATCATCTCAGACCACAATGCTATAAAATTAGGACATCAACAATAGGAAGACAAAATAAATAAATAAATAAAGTCAAATATGTGGAAACTGAATAACACTCTGCTTAAAGTCTACTAGGGAGTAGATGAAATAAAATGTGAATTCACAAAGTTCATAGAAACATATGAGAATGAAAACACAACATACCAAAATCTTTGGGATACCACAAAAACAATGCTGAGAGAACACTTTATTGCAATAAATGCACACATCCAAAGATAAGAATCAAAATCAACATATTAACACAACATCTTCAACAACTAGAACCATATCAGCAAAGTAAACCTACAGTCAACAGAAGACAGGAAATAATAAAGATTTGAGCAGAAATAAATGAGATAGAAAACAGAAAAACTATAGAATCAACAGGACAACAAGCTGGTTCTTTGAAAGAATTAATAAAATTGACAAACCATTGGCAGACATAACAAACGAAAAGAGGAAGAAGATATAAATAAAACACATAAGAAACCACATGGATGGTGTCACAGCAGAACCAGTAGAAATACAAAGGATAGTAACAGAATACTATGAAAAGCTGTACTCCAACATACTTGAAAATCTAGAGGAGATGGATACATTTTTAGAAAAGCACAACCTACCTAAACCTACACAGAATGAAGTAGAAAACTTGAACAGACCTGTAACAAAGGAAGAAATTGATCAGGTCATCAAAAATCTCCCAACCAAAAAAGTGCAGGTCTACATGGTGAGTTTTGTAAACATTCAGGGAAGAGCTGTCACAAATTCTACTCAATATATTATTATTAATATACTCAATATATTATTCAAGAACATAGAAGAGGATGGAAAATTTCATAACACAGTCTATGAAGAATGCATAAAGGAAATGAGTGTAAATTTGTACAATTTGATGAACTTGAACTTGACCTGTGTACATGGGAGAATGTTGGCTTTACACCACTGTTTCATTGCAATGATAGGGACAGGCCACTTAGACACTGGCTACCTAAAATGAGGGCTGACAAACACATGAAGTGACTGGCTTAAAAGTTTTCAAGAGGGGGTTTAGTTTTAACAGTGTGCAGGAGAAGATAGTGTTCCCACTGAATAGTTTCATCTTCTCTAGATGGGTCAGGTGAAAAGAAATTGGAATACATTTCTTATGATTCTATAGTGAGTAATTGTTATCATGATTAATTGCAACTGTCACAATTGTAATGGTAGAAGTTTTGTGAGTAGTTAATCTTA
>NW_006408802.1:2621485-2622605 GCF_000296735.1 Chrysochloris asiatica
AACTTTCAAAAGGCAGCTCAAAAAGACAAAGTGTAATATTATGAATAAATGTGCAAAGATCTGGAGTTAGAAAACCTAAAGGTAAGTACTCAGTTAGCATTTCTCAAGCTGAAAGAATTGAGGAAAAAATTCAAGCCTCGACTTGAAATACTGCAGGACTCTGGGCAAAATAATTAATGATGTAGAAAGCATCAAATGAAGATTGAAGGAATGCACAGTCACTGTACCAAAAAGAAATGGTCAACTATTTCAAAAGATACCATATGATCAAGACCTAATGGTACTACTGCCAGCACTCTTAATAGTCCCTTACACATCAACTGATTATTCTGTCCACTCAGTATCTATTTGCTTTGATGTGTCTATAGGGAACTGATAGTGATGTGATAATAACTATGAGAAATGCCTAGAAATTTAAAGAAGGGCTCTCATGGAAAAGAATGTTAGATGTATAAATTTGGTACTGAATTCAATACCTTTTTATTTCTAAATCTCTAAAAATGTGCATACCATAGATATTCTGTATGGTTAACTAGAACTTTTAACTCATATTTCTATCAATTATATTACAATAACATATACTCATTTGAATTATACATACACATATAACCATTACCACAATCAAGCTGTAGCTCATTCCTATCATAGGGTCATTCCTTGTTGTACCCCTTGGCTGTAAGTCCCTATTCTCCATTCTCAGTTCTCCTTTATCACTATAGATAAGTTGACTTTTCTAAATTTTTATATAAATGGAATTATGCAGCATATACTATTTTTATTTGTACTTTCTTCCCTTAAAATATTTTCCTGAGATTCATCCCAAGTTCTTGCATACATCTATAGCTGTTCCTTTTGTTTTTCCTTTTCATATTAGCTTTTGGATCCTATTTTGTTAAGCAGTATTCCACTGTTCATATATACTTTAAAACTGATTTAACCACTCATCTGTTTCTGAATACTTGGTTCATTTATATTTATCAACTGTTTAGAACAAAGATTCTATGAACATCTGTGTACAATTTCATTGTGTGGACATAAACTTTCTTTTCCCCAGATAAATCCTAGGAGAATTGTTGGGATAAATGATAATGATTTATGTTGAAAGAAACAGACTTCCCAT
>NW_006408802.1:2624435-2627836 GCF_000296735.1 Chrysochloris asiatica
GATGGCGCAATACCAGGCAGTGTTTCGTTCCATTGTGCATAGGGTTGCTATGAGTCAGAAGAGTCTCAAGGGCACCTAACAACAACAATTTTAGTCTGGAAGCTCCACTGAGTTCTGTCCACTATGCGTTAACCTCCAGGTACTTGTAATATCAACAATACACCTTCCAGAATCATAGTAACATACAAGCCACCATAGTATGACAAAATGACAGAAGGGTGGTAGATAACATATACAATTAAGCTAAAGGATGTAGGTGCTTCTTTCTCATTCTATAATAACTGAGTTTCTGAGGGCTCAGTTTGTCCAGAACCTAATGCAATGGAGTTACCATGACTGGCGTCACCCAGTGCAGTTAATCAGGGTGTCACTTCCCCCATTCCCGTGGAGCGCTTCTCATACTATATCATACACAATCCTTAATAATGCTTATTATCAATTTTAATAATAGATTAATAGATGATAAATATAGTTTTAAAAGGTTAAATGTAACATTTCTTGGATTATATGAAAACTAACAACAAAATTGTTTTGAAATATTTGCATTGAATTACAACATCAAGCTCTAACATTATTAGTAACTGAACAGAAGTGTTTTAACTTTCTACTTCATTTCCTTACTCTTCATTCTCAAAAAATTTACTAATATAGCTTCACAAATACTAATTACCACAATGTGGTGGTGGTGGTGGTTATATGTAATGGAGTTGCTTCTGACTCATAGGGACCCTGTATACGGTTTTTGAGGCTGTAAATCTTTATGGTAGCAGAAAGCCTCATCTTTCTCCTGCAGAACCGCTGGTAGTTTTAAATGGTTAACTGTGAGATTAGCAGCCTGACTAGTACCCACTACGCTACCAGGGTTCCTTAATAACCACAATATTGACGCCAAAACACCAGAGAATATGACAGAATCAAAGATTATAAAAATACCAGCTGCTATGAAAACTACAACACATGCTTGTAGTGTATGCAGATGAAACCACATGGTTTGAAGTACCACTGTAATTGAGTAATAAGATTTGCTAGTGCAAAACTCTCCAATTTTCTTCTCAATAACACAACTGAAATACATTAATTCATCTAACGTCTTCCTTATTCATTGTTTAAATTCAACATGCAGATGAGTGTATTGAAAATATGGCCTGGGCCGGGGGCACCTTAGTCCTTAAACTGGTATCTGTGCTCGTTAATATTTCTAAGAAGTCTTGTGCAGCAGATTTACCTAAGACAAGTCATTTGATTTCTTGGCTTTATCTTGTATGAGTATTGATTGGGGACCCAAACAGAATTAAGTCTTTGACAATCTAAATCTTTTCTCCATTTGACATGATGCTATTTATTAGTATAGTTGTGAGGACTTTTGTTTTCTTTACATTAAGGTGCAACCCATAATGAAGACTGTAGTATTTTATCTTTATCAGTAAGTATTTTAAGTTCTCTTTCCTTCCAACAAGCAATGTTGCATTATCTGCGAATCACAAGTTGTTAATGAGTCTCCCTCCAATCTTGATACCACGTTCTCCTTCATATAAACCAGTTTCTCAGATTATTTGCTCAGCATACAGATTAAGTATAGTTGAAGAATACAACCCAGGCACACACCTTTCCTGATTTTAAACCACTCAATATCCCTTTGTTCTGTTCTAACAATTGCCTCTTGTTCTATGTCCAGGTTCTTTGTGAGCATAATGAAGTATTCTGGAATACCCATTCTTCACAATATAGCTTGTCATGATCCACACTGTTGAAAGCCTTTCCAAGTCAGTACATTACATGCAAATTTAAATTTCTCTAGAATTCTCTGCTATTCAGCCAAGAGCCATCTGGTATCATCAAAGATATAGTTAGTTCCACATCCTCTTCAGAATTTGACTTGAATTTCTGGCAGATCTATGTAAATATACTATTGCAGTCATTTTTTAACAATCTTCAGCAGAATTTTACTAGCATATGATATTAATGATATTGTACAATGATCTCCACATTCCATTTGGACATAAATATGGATCTCTTCCAATCTGTTGGCCAGGTAGCTGACTTTAACATTTCATAGCATACAGAAGTGAAAGACCCCAATGCTGCATCAGTTGTTGAAAGATTTCAATTTGTATTCTGTCAATTCCTGAAGCCTTATTTTTTGCCAATGCCTTCAGTGAAGGTTGTACTTCTTCCTTTAGTATACTAATGATTGAAATGATTTGAGCATTGACCATTTATTTTTTGTGCAGTGACTATGTAAACCTTCCATTCTCCTTTTATGTTTTCTGCATCATACAATATTTTGTCCATTGTTGTTGTTGTTATGTGCCGTGGAGTCGGTTTCGACTCATAGCGACCCTGTACAGGGTTTCTGAGGCTGTAAATCTTTAAGGGAGCAGAAAGCCTCATCTTTCTCCCACGGAACAGCTGGTAGTTTCGAACTGGTGACCCTGAGGTTAACAGCCCAATTTGTAACCACTACGCTACCAGAGCTCCTTACAATCCTTCAATATTACAAATCATGGCTTGAATTTTTCTTCAGTTCTTTCAGTTTGAGCAATGCAAAATGTGTTCTTCCCTTTTGGTTTTCTAACTCCAGATCTTTTCACATTTCATTCTAATACTTAACTATGTTGTCTCAAAATGCCTGTGAAATTTTCTGTTCCACACTTTTACTTCCTCATTTTATCCATTTGCTTTAGCATTTCTAAATTCTAAATTTCAGAATTTCATCTGACATCCATTTCCATCTTTTGTTTCTTTCTTGTCTTTTTTAGGATGTTTTGCTTTCTCCCTGTGTGATGTTCTTGATGCCTTACTACAATTCTTGGTAATTATTTCTAATGCAATAAATCTGTTTTCGAGAATATCTAAAAATTCATATGGGATATATTTTGGCTCTTGTAGAGAATATCTAAAAATTCATATGGGATATATTTTGGCTCTTGTAGATTAGTTTTAATTTTTATTCAGCTTAAGTCTGAACTTGAATATGAGCAATTGATGGCCTGTTCCAAAGTCTGCCCCTGGTCATGATTTGGCTGATGATATTGCGATTTTCTACAATCTCTTCCCACAGATATAATCAATTTGATTCTTGTTTATTCCATCTGGTGATGCCCATATGTATAGTCACCTTTTGTTCAAAAAGGTATTTGGAATGAATGGGTCATTCAAAATGGTCATACAAAATTCTATCATTCTATCTGCAATATCATTTCCATCATCAAGGCCATATTACCCAACTAATGATCCTTCCTCTTGGTTTTCAATCTTCTCTTGCCAATCACCAGTAATTCTTAATACATCTTGACTGTATGTCTGAGCAACTTCAAATTGAAGAAGTTGGTAAAATTCTTCAATTACACCATCATTGTCTTTAGAGGCTACTGCAAAAATTGGAATGACAGTTGTGTTAA
>NW_006408802.1:2628150-2637396 GCF_000296735.1 Chrysochloris asiatica
ATATATTGTTGTTGATGTTAAGTACAATGAAGTGTGCTGAAACTCACAGCAACCCTGTATAGGATTTACAAGGAGCGAGTTTGAACCATCAACCTTGTGTTTCAAACCGATCTTTCAGTCCAGTGCACTATCCTAGAGCATCACACCAGGACTACAATATATTTATATATATGAGTCTTTGTGGAGTGCTGTAGGATAAGTGGTGGATTGCTAGGTCAGTTTGAACCTCAATGTTGACAGTTCAAACTCACTCAGAAACCCTATAAAGGATCACTATGATTCAGAACAGATTCGACAGCCCTTATCAACAGCAACAACATATATACATATATAAATATATACACATATACATATATCTGTTATATGTGTATACAACTGAATTCCTGTGTGGCACCGCACTGAACTGCAAGGTTGGTTTGAAGCACAATTCAAGCTCACCAGCCACACCTCAGAAACCCTATATGGGGTCACTATGATTCAGAACTGACTCAAAGGCACTGAACAACAACAACATACGTAACTGTATGTATATTGATATATGTAAACTGGGCTTATGAATTATGTTTGTGTTTTTATTGCTAAGTTCAGAAATATTGTCATAAAAAAATAGTAAGTGTTTGTTAAAAACACTGCACAAAAATGTTACAGGCAGTCATTTAGGTTTCATCCCTTTGACAGTGCCACATAGCATGGTCCACATCCTTGTAATCCCCTTGGGATACCACTGCCTTATATATATTGTTGTTTGTTGTTCAGTGCCATTGAATTTCTTCTGAATAATAATGACCCAGTATAGCATTTCTGTGGAGTGGCTAATGGGTTTGAATCACCAACCTTGTTGCTATTGAGTGCTTATACTACAGCACCATGAATATTAGTACATTATTTACTCATGCATATTTGTACATTGAATGAAAGAATTAATGAAAAGGCACTAACAATATTCATTACCAACCAACTGAATTTTTTTCAGCATTTCTAGGGATGCAACACTGTGCTGCCTGAATATTTTGAAGAACGCTTTGTCTAGAATAATTTCCAACTTGATTTTGTATCAGGGAACCAGACAAGTCAGATTTGCTTATTCAAAATTATTGTATATGAAAAATATTATTTTCCTAGTATAGATCATGAAAAACGTATCTCTAAGATCATCATTCTTCCTGGGGTATTTTTATTTTAAAGTATGTTTTTTATCTCTAAGAAGTAAATATATAGGCTAATGATGGCAGATTAGACAGTTCCGGAAACAATGAGAAGGGAAAAAATAAGTAATTAATACTATTCAAACATATGCACATAAGTGCATATATACTTAACACACAAAAACTCATAATTCTCTTCATTCAGTCTAGGTAAATAAATGAGTTCTGTGTATCTCAGTATACACTGTCTTCTTCCATTAGCCATGTTTATGACCTGGCAAGGATGCTAGTGATTTTTCAGTGGAACTAAAGAAAACAATCTCTGAAAACATTTTCTATGATTGCACACTGTAGGATATAATTGGGCATGTAAGAGAGATAGAGCAGCTAATTACGTTAACAAAGGCTTACTTCATATACACAATTAACCTGCTCACCTAACCAAAATTCCCTGACACCCAAGTCCAACATCAATGGAACCATGAAAAAAAAGTGTATAAAAGATAAAAAATTCAACTCCATAATTAAAGAGTTTAGGATATTTGGAATTAAACAGAAGAGCTTCCAGGTGCATTGTATTTGAAACAGAGGCTTGCTGTATTACACATATGCACCTTCATTTCCATATAACTGTCTTTTCATTTAGTAGATTAGACCTGAACGATGCACAAATAATAAAGCAATCACTGAAACTGAATCCAAATCAGTAATGCAGAGAGAACCACCTGTTCTGCCCCTTTCAACAGGAAAATAAAAATAATAATAAATCTATTGAAAGATACATTACGATTAAACTTAACAAATATTGTTTGGGCATTCCTTGTCCTCATCATACAGTGAGAGTTGAACTAAGTTGTCTGAAGGATCATTTTTAACTTTAGATTAATTTCTAAGTTACCAGCTACCTAGTACACATAAGTGCACTCTCTGTGAGCAAGAAACACTCACCTAACGAAACAGCACACAAATTGCTTTACTGATTCAAGATCCCCTAGGAACTTCTAATTCAGCTTGGGTTTCCACTGCTAACTTAAGAAACAACAGGGTAAAGAAAATAGTAGCTTAATTGCATGTTCATAGAGAGTGTTTCTCCTTCACTACCTTTTAAAAAGCCAGCTATTTCCCTTCTTTCATGCACCAGATTTTTACTTAAGAATCAACTCCTCAGTGAGTACTAAGTTTAGTCTGTAGGTTAACACTTCAGATCCCCTTTATTCCTTTATGTCTTTCTCCTTGGCGCTTTGTATTTCACTTATTGTTGTGTTTCCTGACCAGAGCTTCATTGAAGACAAGGATTTTTATACTGCTTCTTTTTTCCACTGCTGTATCTCCAGTAACTAAATAACCACTGTTGAACAAATATTTGTTAAAATTAATGGAACAAGTAGTCTATATTTTGCCCCTAGGATAAGTGTGAACTAAATTTCCAGGTAATATTTCTAAAATATCATCCCAAGCCTTCTTTCTAGTTATACACCTTTAATATTCTACATGCTGTTCTCCAAAAACTATTGCCAATGTATCAATTCCAACTCATAGCAAGCCTATATGTGTTTTTGTTTAGTTTTATTTTTTAAAGCTTTTATTGTACACTGAGTGATAGTTTACATAGGAGAACATCAGTTTTGCATGCATCCTATTTTGTACCACTACAATGATTACAATCCCCTTCATGCATCACCATTTTGCAGTATTTACTTCTGTTCCCTCTTTTTTTTATGTATACAAAAGCACTCAGGAATATATAATCATTTAAAAAACTCAAGGGCACATTCTACAGGCCTGCCTCCTGGCCACCAGCACACAGCCTTTCTCTTTCCATGAATCTAGTGTCCTCAGCTTCTCTATCTCTCAATGGCATCATCTTTGCTTCCATCTCTAGTGTCACTGTTTCTCTGGACAGGGTCCCACATCTGCTCATGCTCTTCTCCCTTGATGGTCCTAGGGTCCTCTGCTGCTGGAATGTAAGACTAACTACTTCCCCCTTTATGCTACAAAACTTCTACCTTTACAGTTGTGACAATCACAATTAGTCATGATACTTACAGATGTAGTAGCTCAAAATACCAACTGAGAGAGGAGTCTTCACATCAAGGATCAAACATATCCCCTCTGTACACAGGATTAATAGGTATGAGCAACTTAGACACTGGCTACCTAAAATGGGGGGTCTATAAAGGCACAACGTGACTGGCTTACAAGTTTTCAAGAGGGAGTTTAGTTTCAGAGAGTGGGGGAAGGTAGAATACCCTTGTCTAGATGGGTCTGGTGAAATGAGATGGGGATAAGATTTTTATGATTCAATAGTGAGTAATTTTTATATGGGGTTTTGGAAACTGTAAATATTAATAGGTGCAGCAATTTATCTATCATGTCATATAGATTATCAAAAAACTTCTAAAACTCTGGCTTGAAATTTTGGATTTAGGATGCTTCTAATTACCCATTCTTAACCTTTATAATATAACAAATACCATCAAGCATTCAAAAACTCAGCAGATAAAATACCTAGTACTCTTTAAAGTCTACCTAAGTGAGTCAAAAGGAGTCCTGGTGGCACAGTAGCTAAAGTGCTAGGCTGCTAACCACAATGGCAGCAGTATGAATGCACCACCCTCTCTGCAGGAGAAAGATGTGGCAGTAAGCTTCCATAAAAGCTTTATAGCCTTGGAAACTCCATGGGGAAGCAACTAGATGACAGTTGATTAGAAAGGCTTGATCATATTATAATGACAACACTGTGGTTTATTGTTGTTTTTATTGTTCAGTGCCATGTCTGGATAGGGTTTCCAAAGCTTTAAATCTTTTGGGGAGCAGAAAACCTCATCTTTCTCCCACTAATCATCTGGAAGGCTAGTACTGTTAACTTTGCAATTTGAAGTCCAGTGCTTATCTTATGGAGTCACCACACTATGGTAAATTGGCAAATATTTCAACGTGATGAGGACTTTGGTTTAGTAATGAAAATATAGTTTGAAAACCTCCTCAGTTAAGCAGTAGATAAGGTTACCTAGAGGATTACAGGGAGTTGAAGGTTGTAAACCAGAATGGTGACAATCAATAATTTTGGAAAA
Source organism: Chrysochloris asiatica (assembly GCF_000296735.1). Taxonomy (NCBI): domain Eukaryota; kingdom Metazoa; phylum Chordata; class Mammalia; order Afrosoricida; family Chrysochloridae; genus Chrysochloris; species Chrysochloris asiatica. The sequence goes on from NW_006408802.1 coordinate 2,632,370, forward strand.
TTCATTAGGGAGTTAAGAAGATGAATGAAATCAAACCTAGGGCCATGCCAAGAGCTGTTTTCATCCCTACTGAGGAGCTCCAACTGAGGAGCATGTTTTCATCCCGACACACATAAATTTTAGAATCCTGGTGTGGCAGTGTAGAATTAACACCAGACATGAGGTCAGTTTGAATTGCAGGGTCAGTGGTTTAAACTTGGCAGCTGCTCCTTAGAAACCCTATCCAGGGTCACTATGAGTCAGAACCAACTCATTTAACAACATCATTTAACAAGACCAATATATAACTTGGGGAGGGGGGCGGTCCTTTTTTCTGATCAGTTCATATATCATACCAACAAACAGCAAATTTTAAGACCAAGAAATTAGTAGTATTCTGATATTAAGACAGAAACTGAGTGTTTAGAGAATTCATTTAAAATCTGTACAGCATGATAGAACATGGAAGACGTATACCTGATTCACTTTAATAGATTGTACAAATGAATACAAACTCACACCTTATATCTGCATATAGAAAGGAAATGTACTAAAAGATAAGTGGGAATGTGAAAGAAAAAACAAAGTTACTTGCAGAAACATTCTCTAATGTATTATATCTGGTTTGAGGCTTTTGGGATCTGATATATTATCTTTTTAAAGTCCATCTGGAAAAGTTTCTTTGCTTTGCAAAATTAATGTTTGGATGATAAGAAGTAAATCAACCAACTAAATTTAGTCCTTGTGATAGAAAAGCAATGAAAATGGAGACCCTCTTCTTTGGCATTTGTAAAAATGAAGAGATTGCAATCTTAAATTTATAATGTAGAATCTGCAAAGGTTCCATCTATTCTCATGTTTTTTGAATTGACTATATAAAGCAATTATTTTTGAGAACAGCATCTGGAAGTAAAACGAGGGCATGGGAAGCAAGGTGCTGCATTTTGAGCACCTTTTTCTTTCTTTCTTTTTTTTTAAATTGGAGAAATTGTACACGGTCTGTGAACAGAAAGAGGCTCAATGAAGGAAAGAGACCACATGATGGAAAAAGCAGAGAGAATTTTAAATGTCAATGCAAATGACAGCAGCCATGAGGATTCCAAGAGCATCAATGGAATAAATAGGACCTCTTCCCACCCCACCCTATCCAATTCACAATAATTAATGTTGATCCACCCTGGAGCAGTCAGCAGATGCTGCCTGGCTGCTCCCCATGCCCTCAGGGGCATTGTCTTGCAAGTGAACCAACAGTCCTTCCAGTAAACCTGATTTCACAATCTTAGTTCCAGAAAATGCTTTCTGACTGCCATGTGCTGATATGCCCAAACAAAAGAGGCTAATGGAATGATAAACATACAAGCTTCTATCAACTATAGTCAGAAGTGTGGGATGGGGTTTGGGTAGATTAAGGTGTTCATAATTATAAAAAGCTATGGTATAGAAGAGACAATATTCTCTGGTACATGGGTGTTGTCAACTATAATCTCAACCCTTTAAGTAAAGCAGAACAGTCTACGTCATACCATAGGGACTTCTCAGGTTAATTGGAAAAACAACCGTTGGCAATCCTGCTCTTTCTGTCCCTGAATCTCTAAGTAGTCTTCTGAATTGTATAATTTCCACATTCTGTTCTGCTCTGCTCTCCTCTCCTTAGCCTTCATATATTCTTTCCGAGTGCTGTTTCATTTTGATGGCCCAACTATACCTATTCTCCAATTTACTGACTCAGCTAATCCCATTCAATTATCAATTCTATGCACCCTGTGGACTTCAATGTCCATGAAGTTTCAGAAAGGAAGCCTGTTGGCACAGAGGGTTAAGCACTAGGCTGCTAATCATAAGGTCAGTAGTTCAAGTCCACCAGAAACTCTATGGGATAAACATGAGGTTGTGTGCCCCCATAAAGATTGAGTCTTGAAAACCTTAAGAAGCAGTTCTACTCTGACTATCATTGTGCCTATGGTTTTTGTTTTGAAGTTCCAGATAAAGAAGAATCCCAATGCACCAACATAGACCAGGACTTCTCTTGAACTTCCTGTTACAAAAGGACAATCAAATAGAAGCAACCTGTTACCTAGTTGTGCAGGGTTTGTATTTATTTATTTTAATATTGTTGCAGACTTCTATGTTGTTGTTGTTGTTGTTAAGTGCCGTCGAGTCGGTTCCGACCCATAGCGACCCTGTACAGGGTTTCCCAGGGTGTAAATCTTTACGGGAGTAGAAAGCCTCATCTTTCTCCCACAGAGCAGCTGGTAGTTTCAAACCGCTGACCTTAAGGTTCGCAGCCTGATTCGTAACCACTATGCTAAATCACTTCAACTCTTTTCAGCACTACTTCTGACATAGTTTTGTGATTTTAGTGTCCACTAGATAATTCTTCCGGAGTCCTGGTGTGGTTCTGTGGGCTAATGCGTCAGACTGCAAAGCCATTTGAACTGCAAGATCGGTGGTTCAAGCTCACCAGCTGCTCCTTGGAAACCCTATACAGGGTTGCTATGGGTCGGAATTGACTCAACGGCACTTAACAAGAACAACATACAATTTTTTCAATACTACCTGGTTCCTGTTTCCTTGGGAAACCTCCTAGAGGTGCCTTGAGAGAAAGACTTGGCAATCTACATTCAAAATACAAGCCAATCAAAACGCTAAGGAGCACAGTCCCACTCTGACACACATAGAATTTCCATGAGTCATAACTGAAGCAAGACAATGCATCTGTTTTCAATCCTAGACGTTCTTAGTTCCAATGAACTTGTCCTTGAACTAACCTCAGGACCTATAACCATCATTAAATCTTGGAAATGATTGTACCTCTCCATTAATCTGAATTTTAAGTACCCCCTTTATCCATGTACCTATATAAAACCATTGCTACTTTTGTACTGAATCTCATATCCTTACACCTAATCAAAAATTCCCCTTAAAACATTTCTCTCTATTCTTTGCATCCTTTATTTGTCTGTATTAACTCATTCCTATCAGTACTCACATACTGCAGTTTCTCCCAATAAAAAGAAACATCTCTGAATCCAAATCCCTTTTAAGCTTTATAAAATAAACTTCATAACTTCATATTCATACTACATTGAGTTTATTCATTCCACATGATTTTTCTCCATAATGCTTATTCTACAGTGGATAAAAAATATGCATATTTACCTTTTTGATCATTATCTATCAATGATTTGAAAAGATAAGACACAAACAAGTTGCACAATCAAGAATGAGCCAAACCAAACACACTGCCTGATCCTGGGCCAACTTCACAATTGTTGAGCTAATTCTGGCTCACGGTGACCGTATAGGACGATACAGAACTACTCAATAGGACTTATATCTTTCTCTCATGAAGCTGCTGGTGGGTTCAAACCACCAACCTTTTGGATAAAAGTCCAATGCTTACCCCACTGAGATACCAAGTATCTAACAATAAGGGATGGTTTTGTTGTTAAGTGTCATCACGTCAGTTCTGACTCATATTGGCCTTATATAGGGTTTCCAAGTTTGAACCACTGATCCTGCAGTTCAAACCCATCTTGTGGTACAGTACTTATTCTACTGTGTCACACCATTACTGTCTTAGAAGAGGTTTGTTGTTGTTGTTGTTATGTGCCGTGGAGTCGGTTCCGACTCATAGCGACCCTGTACAGGGTTTCCGAGGCTGTAAATCTTTACGGGAGCAGAAAGCCTCATCTTTCTCCCGCGGAATAGCTGGTAGTTTCGAACTGCTGACCTTGTGGTTCGCAGCCCGATTCGTAACCACTACTCTACCAAAGCTCCTTTAGAAGAGGTTTAAGTGTAGTAAAATAGACACATTTTGCCTAACATTTGAAGGGCAGTGGAGAGGGTCCTCTCCATTCATAAGCTACTTGAGATTGTTAGAATATTTCCATTTATTGGCAAGGATAACTTCAAGAATTTTTAAATAGCCATTAACTACAAACTATAGATGAATATTCCGATTATGAGGTCTTGTGTGCCAAACTAACAGGATGCCAGATGGTCAGGATGTTGGGTGAGTGGGTAGGTGGCAGGCGGTGGGACAGACATTAATAATGTTAATTAACCACTGCCATCAAGTTGCTTCTGACTCCCAGCAACTCGATATAGGATTTCTGAGCCTCATCTTTATCTGGTGCAGTGGCTGCTGTGTTTGAACTACTGATCTTCAGTGCTTATCCTAAATTGGTCCAAATATGAAGAAGATTATATGCATGTAAACTAACTAAATTTTGTAGATCTTTTACAAAACATACTGAAAATAGTTTGTCATTCAATTATAAGTAAAAATGTTTACTGAGTTAATATGAAACCTCAGGCCCCATTCTGTAATAACTTGACTCCAGTATAAAACAAGCAGATGAAATTATTTTTCTACTCAACAATTATACAACAAATAACTCACTATAACTCATGCTATTCTTTATCTTTCTTACAAAACAATTATAGAGTCAATCTTATTTCAGTCGAAAGATCCTTGATTTGAATGGGGAAAGTGACACTTAAATATTTATAGTATGATTTTCTAATCACTTAGAAACACCATGGTAGTAGCTTCAAGGTGGCAGTATTACATACTCATTGTAATACTGAATTTAATGCCAGAGATAAATCATTTGGAAACTTGATTAAAGCTATAAATAAAAAGCAAATATCTGATAGTTTAAGCAAAACATTCCTTTTAATACTACCATATGTTGGTGTTGTTGTTAGGTACCATTGAGTGGGTACCAACTCATAGTGACCCTATGTACAACAGAATGAAAAACTGCCTGAACCTGGGACAACCTCACAATTGTTGCCACGCTTGAGCCCACTGATGCTGCCGATTTGCCAATCCATCTCATTGGGGGTCTTCCTCTTTGTCTCTGACCCTACACCTTACCAAACATGATATCCTTCTCCAGCAACTGGTCCCTTCTGACAATATGTGCAAAGTATGAGAGATGAAGTTTGGCCATCCTGGCGTCCAAGGAGCACTCTGGCCGCACTTCTTCCAACACATATCTGTTGATTCTCTGGGCAGCCCATCGCACTTACAATATCCT
>NW_006408802.1:2639329-2648370 GCF_000296735.1 Chrysochloris asiatica
CATCATTTCTATCACCAAGGCCATATTTTCCAACTACTGATCCTTCCTCTTTGCTCCCAATCTTTGCATTCTATTCACCAGTAATGATCAATACATCTTAATTGCATGTTTGATAAATTTCAGATTGAAGAAGTTGGTAGAATTCTTCTATTGCATCCTCACTGGCTTTAGTGGTTGGTGCATAAATTTGAATAATAATGGTATTAACTGCTCTTCGCTGTAGGCACATGAATATTATCCTATCACAGACAGCTTTGTCCCTCATGACTGATCTGGATATGTTCTTTTTGACAATGAATGCAACACCATCCCTCTTCAATTTATTATTCCCATATAGTAAACCATGTGATTGTCAGATTCAAAATGGCTAATACCAGTCCATTTCAGCTCATTAATGCCTAAGATATTGATGTTTATGCTTTCCAGTTCATTTTTGACAACTTCTAATTTTCCCAAATTCATACTTCTTACATTCCATGTTCCAATTATTAATGGATGTTTACAGCTGTTTCTCTTCATTTTGAGTTGTGCCCCATCAGCAACTTAAGGTTCCGCTGGCTTTACTCCCAAGGGCTTTACTCCATTTGCATCATTATGGTCAACTCTACTCTGAGGAGGCAGCACTTCCCCAGTCGCATTTTGAGAGCCTTCCAACCTGAGGAGCTCATTTTCTGGTACTAAATATGACAGTGTTTCTCCGCTATTCATAAGGTTTTCAGTGACTAAATATTCAGAAACACTTTTTCACTCCTTCTTCCGAGTCTGTCTTCATCTGGAAGCTAATCTGAAACCTGTCCACCTATGGGTGACCCTGCTGGCATTTAAAATACCAGTGGGATAGCTTCCAGAATCACAGCAACTCACAAGCCACCACATTACAGCAAACTGACAAATGAGTGGTGGAATACAGCCTTTGAGTTTTGGTCTGGTGTTATGGGTTAACGCGCTGAACCGCAAGGTCTGTTTGAACCATAAGGTTGGTGGTTCAAACTCATCAGTTGCTCCTTGTAAACCCTCTATGGGTCCGCACTGAGTCAGAACTGACTCAATGGCACTTAGCAACAACAACATAGCTTTTGAAATAAAAAATATAAGTAATAAGAAAAAAGCAATCTGTGAAGATGATTTAGCAAACAAAAACCAACTTTACTGTTATTAGTTTATTAGGGGCCATGTAAGTGATACAGATCCACAGAAACTGTATACACAACAGATTGAAACATTGCCCAATCCTGATTATACCAAGGTTTGGGTCAGGCACACTTTAGTCCTCAAATTGACCTCTTTGCTCTTGATCATTTTAAAAGAGGTCTTGTGCAATAGATTTGCCTAATGAAATACATCGTTGGATTTCTTTACATTAAGGTACAACCCATACTGATGTCTCTGGTCTTTGATCTTCATCAATAAATATTTTAAGTCCTCTTCACTTTCAGCAAGCAAGGTTGCATCATCTGTATAGCATAGGTTGGTAATGAGTCTTCTTCTAATCCAGATGCCATTATCTTCTTCATATAATCCAGTTTCTCGAATTATTTGCTCAGCATACAGATTGAGTGAATATAGTTAAAAAATATACTTCTGGCACATACTTATACTGATTTTAAACCATTTAGTTTCCCCTTTTACTGTTCAAACAACTGCCTCTGGGTCTATGTAAAGGTTCCTCAAGATCACAATTAAGTGTTCCAGAATATTCATTCTCCACAATGGTGTCCATAGTTTGTCATGGTCCACACAAACTAAATTCTTTTTGTAGTCTACCAAGCACAGGTAAACATATATTTCTGGCATTTTCTGCTTTTAGCAGAGATCCACTTGACATTAGCAATGATACCCTTTGTTCCATATCCCTGTATGAATCTGGCCTAAACCTCTGGGAGCTCCCTGTCAATGTACTCTTGCAGCCGTTTTTGAATTATCATTAACAAAATTTTTCTTGCATAATACTGTCTGATTTTATGTTAAAGATATTGTATGATGATTTCTACATTCTGTTGGATCACCTGTCTTTGGAATGGGTACCGATATGTACTTCTTTTAATCAGTTGGCCAGGTAGCTGTCTTCCAAATTTCTTGGCACAGATGAGTGGGTGTTTCCAGTGCTGTATCCATTTTCTTGAAGCCTAGTTTTTGTCTGTATCATCAATGTACTTTGGATATCCTCCTTTCATATTATTGGATCTTGATCATATGCTACATCTTCAGTGGCTGAATATCAACCATTTCTTTTAGGTACAGTGATTCTTTATATTCCTTCCATCTTATTTTAATGCTCTTTCTCTGCATCATTCAATATTTTGCCCATAGAATCCTTCGATAGTGCATGTCAAGGCTTGAATTTTTTTCTTCAGTTCTTTAAGCTTGAGAAATGCAGAGCATGTTCTTACCTTTTAGTTATAACTCCAGGTCTTTGCACACTTCATTATAATATTTGTCTTTTTATTCTCAAGCTGCCCTTACAAGTTTTCTGTTCAGTTCTTTTCCCTCCTTATTTCTTTCATTTGTTTTAGCATTGCTATGCTGGAAAGCAAGTTTCAGAGTCTCTTTAACATGAATTTTGGGTTTTTCCTTCTTTCATTTCTTCTTAATGATCTTTTGCTCTCTTATAGTGTAATGTTCTTGATGTCATTGCACAATTCTTCTGGTTTTCAGTCAGTAGTGTCTAATTAATCAAATCTGTTCTCTAAATGCAAGTGGGATATGTTCAAGGTCATATTCTGGCTCTCGTGGACTTGTTTCAATTCTCTGTAACTTCAACCGGAACTTGTATAAGAGCAATTGATGGCCTATTCCATAGTCTCCCTCTGACCTTGTTTTGGCTGATTATATGAAGCTATTATATTGGCTCTTTCCACAGATGTAGTCAATTTGATTTCTGTGTATTCCATCTGGTGAGGTCTATGTGTACAGTTGTCTTCTAGATTTCTTAAAAAGGTATTTGTAATGAACAAGTCATTGGTCATTCAAAATTTTCTCATGCCATCTCCAGCATTGTTTCTATGACAAAGGCCATATTTTCCCAACTATTGAACCTTCCTCTTTGTTTCCAACTTGTGCATTCTAGTTGCCAGTAACAATTAATACATCTTAATTCAACATCTTTGATGAATTTCACACTGAAGAAGTTAATAGAATTCTTCAATTTCATCATTACTGGCTTTAGTGGTTGATGTATAAATTTGAATAACAGTTGTATTCATTAGTCTTCCTTCTAGGGATATTGATATTATCTTATCACAGACAACATTGTACTTCAAGACAGATCTTGAAATGCTATTTTTAATGGTGAATTGCACACCATTCCTCTTCAGTTTTTCATTCCCAGCCTAGTAAACCATATGACTATCAGATTCAAAATGTTCTATACCAGTCTATTCCAGGTCACTGATGCCTAGGATATAGATCTTTATGAGTTCCATTTCATTTTTGACAACTTCCAATTTTTCTGTGTTCATATTTCATACATTCCATGTTCCAATTAGTATTGGATGTTTACAGTTGTCTCTCTTCATTTTGAGTTGTGCCCATTAGCAAATGAAGATCCCCAATTTTTCAGTCCATTCTAGTCATCATGGTCAATTCTACACTGAGGAGGCAGCTCTTCCTCAGTCACATTTTGACTGTACTCCAACCTGAGGGACTCATTTTCTGGCATTATATCTGACAATATTCTGGTTCTCTTCTTCATGGTTCAGTATTCAATATCCTGGAGCTGTAAGTGTTCTACTTCTATTCATAGGTTTTTCTGTGATTAAATATTCCAAAGTAGTCTGTTTCTCCTTCTTCCTAGTTTGTCTTATCTGGAAGCTCAGCAGAAGCCTGTCCACCATGGGTGATTCTGCTCATATGTAAAGTACCGGTGACATCTGAGCTACATTCAAGCCACCTCAGTCTGACAAACTGACAAACAAGTGTTGGTAAAATAAACTACTTAGTCTCAATTCAACACAAAAACTGTTTATTCCAGACCCCAAAGTGTAAATGTTAATGTGCTTGAATTAGAATCTTATAAATTTGCTAATACTAAAGTGTCATCTTCAGACTATGAGAAAATTGACACATTTTTGTTTATCTGTGAATTTGATCTTTTCCTACATTTAATGTAATCAATACATTTTCTCCAAAGTGTATATGCTCAGTAAAACCATGATGAAGACCCATGCACTCCATAAGGACAAGTTCTTATGAAACTGCATAAGAGGGTTGGTGAGGCACCATTTATAGGACACAAATCACTAGGATAGAAAACTTCTTAAAGCTACATTTCCAGTGGTAAAAATAGAGGTACAAAGAATAATTATCTACTATGCCTCTGGTAGCATAGTGATTACAAATTGGGCTGCAAATCTCATGGTCAGCAGTTTGAAACTACCAGCTGTTCTGTGGGAGAAAAATGAGGCTTTCTTCTCCTGTAAAGATTTATAGACTCGGAAACTCTGTACAGGGTCACTATGAGTCAGAACTGACTCCATGGCACTTAACAACAATAACAATGCCTCTTTTGAAGTCCTGGTGCACAGCTGTGGGTTAATGTACTCGACTGCAAAGTTGGTGTGAACCATAAGGTTGGCAGTTCAAACTCATTAGCAGCTCCTTGAAAACTTTACACAGGGTCACTATGGGTAAGAACCCACTCAACAACACTTAACAACAATAGGAATGCCTCTTTGGGGATTCTTGGTGTGGCACTGTAGAATAAACCATTATATTGCAAGGTGAATTTGAGCCACAAGGTCAGTGATTCAAACTCAGCAGCCACTCCTTGGAAACACTATACAGGGTCATTATGAGTTGAAACCAAGGCACTTAAGAATAACAATATGCTTCTTTTGGAGTCCTGGTATAGTGATGTAGGACTAGCACTCGACCACAAGTTTGGTTTGAACTTCAAGATTGGCAGTTAAAACTCATGAGCCACCCCTTGGAAACCCTATACGGGGTTGCTGTGGGTTGGAACCGATTTGACAGCACTTAACAACAACAACACTGCCTCTTTTGGACTCCTAGTGTGGTGTTGTACGAGCATCACTGGACTGGGAACCACAAGGTTGGCAGTTCAAACTCACCAGTTGCTCACTGGAAACTCTATCAGGGTCACTATGAGTGACAGACTCTATGGCACCAAATAACAATTACAACATGCCTCTTTTCATGTGGTGCTTTAGGATCAGCACAGGACTGTGCACCACAGGATACAGTTTAAACCCACCAATTACTTCTCAGAAATTCTATAGAGTTTCTATGAGTCAGATCTGATTCAATGGCACTTAATATCCATGCCTCTTTTGGAGTCCTGATATAGAATTAGCATTGTACTGCTAACCAGACACTCCTTGGAAATCTTACACAGGGTCGTTATGTGTCAAAATGGAGGCAATGGCACTTAACTACAACAACAATGCCTTTTTTGGGAGCATGATGGCTCTGTAGGATAAGCTATGGACTTCAAACCACAAGGCCTACAATTTGAGACTACAAGCCACTCTGGGGAAGTAAAATGAAGCTTCTCAGAAACCCTATACAGGGTTATGAATCAGAAGAGACTCCAAGGCACTTAATAACAACATTCCTCCTTTTGCTACAAAATGTATCAACAGGATCAGACATATAGCTTGAAGGCGATATTGACCAACAGCTGTACAGAGGCACTTTCAAAATTCAAGCAATATATAATTATGAAAGTATAAATGCAAAACCTTTACCATGAGTCTAAATCTATTTATATATTGTCTCCTTTGTCCACCATGTAGTATCAATTACTTACATTTCCAAATATCTGTTGTTAAAATTTTTATTAAGGCCAGAGTTAAAATGGCTTCCCTGGACCAAGAGAAAATAAAAAATTAGTTGTACAAGGAACACCAACTACACAGACGGAAAGTAAGAGAAGCTTTCCTTATCTGTATGAGTTAATCAGCCAAGCAAGATAAACCAGCTTAGCTTTCCATGACGAATTTTCCAACACAAAAGAAAAAATTAAACGTGATTAACTAATCACAACGAAAGTGAAATATGAGTATCCCCATATGATAAATACTGAACTACAAACCACAAGATCCATGGTTCAAGTTCAGCATAAAGTATCATTCTGCTTTTCAGAAAGATGAGGCTTTCTGCTTCCACAAAGATTTAAAAGCCTGGAAAACTCTATACAGGGTTTCCATGAGTCAGAAATGACTCGAAGGCACTTAACAGCAACAATGATCATAGCAAAGGACAAGAAAATATTCACCTAGTCTTTATAAAGGTGTTTAACTGTTCAAACTTGAGTACCTTAGCCATTTTCAGTTTGGAAGGGTGGGGAGGAGGGTTCCTTGTTTATAAACATTTTCTCACTCAATAAACCCTGTTAACTCTAAGTATTTAATTGATTATCTTTCTTTTGACACTTTCTTCTAATGTTTTATTTATCAAATTATAATGAACCATTTTGAATCTCCAAAGAGGAACTTCTTTTGCTCTACACTTTGGCTCATGTCTAGCTCTTAACATCCTGCAATCCCATCCTAATAACAAAATCTTGATTCCGTAAATTCAATTTCTAATTCCTTTGGGTCAATTTTTATTTATTTTGTGACTGTGAAACCACAAAATGTCGAACAACAAGATATCATTTGTGTTCTAAATATCATTTGTGATGATGCTCCCTCTTTACTGATAAGGACTTAAGAGTCCCAGAAAAATCCTGTAAATTATTTAATGGTAAAAGGTAGACTAGATTACTACACCCAGGAAAACTACTCACAGTCCATATATAGCATTCTACAATTTCTCCAACCCACCATTGATTTTTGTTTTCTTTGCTGAACATCCCATATACCAGCATTGAATACCCATTGGATAATCACTGGACTATTAATCATAAGATCAGTGGTACAAACCCATCAGCCATTCCTTGAAAAACCTACCAGGCTTGCTATAGTCAGAATCTACTTGATGCACTTTAACACAACAACATGTGTTTCCTGTGATCTCTAATACTTTTTTTAATACTACCTTTTAGCCTTCAAAATGAAAAGGCAAATTTAAAAAAAAAAAAAAAGCAATCAAGAACAGGACTTACTAAAATCAAAACAAAACACTTAATAACTCTGCATAGAAGCACTAATGAACATGCACAAAATGCTAATATCATGTGTGTCCAATGTCCCCATTTGGATCCTAAGGTTCTTCCATGAGATTTGGACCATTCAGTGACTACCAATAAACATTTGCTTCATCTTTCCACAATATTTGAAACAACTAATGTTCTTCCTTTCTTAAAGATCTGATGAAGCCATGGGTTCAAATAAAATTGTGTGGTAGCAACTCACAAGAACAAATTTATTTTTCTCTTTTCTTGAACCTAAAGTTCTAAGAGGAAAGCTTTATGTTTTTTAACTTGTATTCAAGGTCTCTGTGAAGAGTCTATGTCTTGAACCAAAAATTTAGAAATTCTTGATTTTCATACTTCCTTTATATTGTCCTGTATTGCACTCACATATTCCCACCACCACCACCACCAACAACAACAACAACTCTGCAAGAGACAATTCTAATATTTTCATGTTTTTCACATACTCTAATGGCAGAAGTTCTTCATGCACCCCCATGGCTTTCCTTCAGTGACCAATTCATATTTCATTTTAGATGGCTTTTAGCATATTTTTTCTGCAACTGAAAGATTACTTGAGAATACTTAAGCATAAAGAATGTTGTAAGGATTAATACAAATGTAAATATGATATAAATTCATTTGTATATGCACTATATTAAAATTATATATGTATGTCTATAAAATTACACATGCATATGTGTGTTGTTACTGTTGTTGATAAGTGTTCTTGAGTTGGTTCCAATCTCAAAGCAACCCTGTACAGAGCTTCCAAGAGTAAACATTTATGGAAGAATAAAGCTTTATGTTTCTCCTGCATAGTGGCTAGTGGACTTGAGCTGCTGACCTTGTGGTTTGGAGTCCAATATAAAATAAATAAAATGTATATATGGATGTAAATTATATACATGTACATACATACAGAGCATACGTGCACACACACTCATTTATATACCTAAATTGCTTTTCTTTGCTCCAATACGTAAACTTTTTTTCTGTCTAAGAGCAGAGAGTAAGTATGTTTAGGTTTTCCAGGCCATACGGTCTCCTTTGGAAGCATATTTTAAAAACAGGCAGCCCCAGACACTGTCATCCAGTCAATTCTGACTAATACTAATCCCATAAAGGGTTTCCAAGGTTGTAAATCTTTATCAAAGCAGAAAGCCTCATCTTTCTCCAACAGTAAATTAATGTGCATCTGTGTTCCAATCAAAATTTATTTATGAAACCAGTCTGCAAGTTTTCCCCAATGTAGTTCGCTGACCCTTGTTCTGATTCAGTGTTTCATTTTGTTTTTTATTTTATTTTGGAAACATGTATATCTAGCTATCTATATAGTGTAGTGGTTATGAATTGGGCTGCTAACCTCAGGGTCAGCAGTTCAAAACTACCAGCTGTTCCATAGGAGAAAGATGAGGCTTTCTGCTCCCGTAAAGATTTACAGCCTCGGAAACCCTGTACAGGGTCGCAATGAGTCGGAACCGACTCCACGGCACATAACAACAACAACACATATATATGTATGGTGGTGGTGGTAGTTGTGTGCTACGGAATTGGTTCTGACTCATAACAACCCTACTGTAAATCATTACAGGAGCAGAAAGCCTCATATTTTTTTCCCTGGAAGAACTGTCCATTTTGAACTGTTGAACTTGAAGTTAGTAGTTCAACTGATAACTACTATGCTACTAGAGCTCCTTATCTATATGTATATATGTTGTTGTGTAAGGCCCTAACTGATTTTGCCTAGATACTTGACCAAACTTTAGTCACGCTTCAAGAAGCATTTTTGATAGAAGGCCTCAGTTTTTAGTTCCCTCCAGAGACAAGGTCAATCTCCATTCTGTACATTAGCCTGAACACGTCCTCCTGTTCCAGGAACGTGCTAAATCAGCTCATGTTGCCTTAGAATATCCTTTCACCCCTAGCAACAGCGAGCCATAGA
>NW_006408802.1:2650785-2665204 GCF_000296735.1 Chrysochloris asiatica
CAGAAGAGAAAGAAATTCCCTCCCTGTGTCCATGATGTTGGGATCAGGCCACACCCTCAAGGAAGCATCCCTTCAACTGTTGCCTGCTCATAACCACTCACCATAGAGCTAACTATGCCTGTATTAAGTTTCATCATCATGAGAATAAGCACTTCCCAACTTCTGAACATCTAAACAGGGCCATTATGCTGGCAATCTTTACAGGAGCCAAAAGCCTCATTTTTTCCCCATTGGGAGGCTGGTGGGTTTGAACTGTCTACCTTTTGGTTAGCAGTTCAGTGATAATCCTATAGCACCACCAGTGCTTGCTTAAAATAAGACAGGAAAATCATGGTATGTAGCACATTTTTAGAGTGAGTATAATTGTGTTGGAGTCGTGGTGTGGCATTGTGGGTTAATGCGCCAGACTGCAAAGCCGTTTGAACTGCAGGGTTGGCAGTTCAAGCTCACCAGCTGCTCCTCAGAAGCCCTATATAGGGTTGCTGTGGATCAAAATCGACTCGAAGGCACTTAACAACAACATAATTGTGTTAGTCCTTGATGTTTTATAGGTATAGGTTTTTGTATGCAGCAATGGTATATAACAAATTTTCTTAGGCATCAGAGTAGTTAAACAGTTGGAAAATTCCTACTCTACTCATAATCTAGCACTTGTTCTTAGAGAACCCCAAAACTAAACCAGTGATTTAAACAAAATGTAAAATTCACAAACTAAACATTTATAAGAATGATACTGTTTATATTATTCTGTGTATGGAACTAAGATCCTATAGAGGCTCCAGGACAGCAAAAACACTCAGAGCTAGGGAATCAAATTCAAGAGAAGAAAAATAAAATGTAGAATCAAGCTATGAAGCTGAGTGAAGAACCAAGAAATGCTCTAATATGTGGCAGAGAGACTATGGACTGTAGATCAGGCATTCATTGAAGTTTCTGGGGAAACTGCTCTGTCTTTTGGAAAGGTGCCCTGGTGGTGCTATAAGATAAGAACCCAACTGCTAACAGTAAGGTGAATAGTTTAAATCCACAAGCTGCTCTGCAGGAGAAAAATAAGGTTGTCTTCTCTAGTAAAAATTTACAGCCTCAGGAATACTGTACAGGGTCATTATAAATTGGAATCAGATCCACAGCAGTGGGTTTTGGTGTGTTGATGTTAAAGACTCTAACAAGTCTAACTTTTTAATTTCCTAAGTTTCTGCCACAGAGAGGGGGGCATAGAAGATGTGTCTCACATCTTTTCCTCCTCCTGCATGGCTGCCACCTTCATTCCATCTGGATTCCTCTCTAGGCACAGAGGAGCTTACTACTAATTCAGTGTAACAAAGGCCACTCTGGCTACCACAGTTACTGCATGTGCCTAGGATAATCTCACACACAGGGGTCTTGATCCAGGAGTACAGTAAGTAGGACCTTGTATGGCAGGTGGATAATCACACCTACTCTTGCCTCCAGTGTCCCCTGCCATCAAAGTCACATCGGGGAGTCCTGGACCACCACAATTTCCTCATTCCTGCATCAGATACTTAAAATCCACATAGATATATTCCTTTCCATTCCCACTGTGAGAAATTCTCAAAATGGTCCGTCTTCAGGAATAAAGGACACATGAGATTGCTACACCAGATATAGGTTGCTGATTCATACCCAGGGATACGCAAGCAGAATGAATTGGAGGAAATGGGGAAAGAAATCTGTTTTATGACTAGGAACTTTAAATAAGAATACAGTCATTAAGACCAGGGGTGCCATTTGGGCTAGACTGTGGAAGTGAGGGGAAGGAAAATGGGACATTTGGGGTAGACTGTAAGACTTCATTATGGTTGTTGTTAAGTGCCATCGGTTAAGTCAGTTTTGACCCATAGTGACCCTGAGGAGCCACTGGTGAACTTGAACCACCAACCTTGCAGTTCAAACAACTTGGCAGTCTGGCGCATTAATCCACAGTGCCACACCAGGACTCCTGTAAAACTCCATAGTACCCAGTAAAAGGGGAACTAGAGGAGGGGTTTTGTCAAGATAAGGGGATAAAATTGTTTGTGGGCTGGCCATGAGTCACATCTGCCCATGTCTACTGGGTTGGACACTTGATTTTGCAAAATCAAATACAGAAAACCCCACTCTTGCTAAAATGAGTACAGACTGCATTTCTTGAGCATTTGAAAATGAGGTAGTGTGAGAAACAGTATTGACAATATTTCTCACACTACCTCATTTTCCACCAGCCACTAAAAGTTTCAGGAAACCTGAGGTCCCAGGTGTCAGGGAGCCCCATCCTCCCTATCTTCTAATTGGGGCTATTCTCTTGTGTATTAAGTCTCTCTGTGTTCCAAACACCTGTAAAATAGTTTGTTTTTTTTTGTTTTGTTTTTTTTTTATGACATCTTTATTTTCCCTTCCTTTTTTGAGTCATCAGGTCAAAATTTTCCTATACTACTATTGTCAAAAAGTTTTCTTGCACTTACTTACACTCTTGATTAAAATTCTGTTTATCGTTAACACCTTTGCCAAAGGTATTTGCCAGGAAACTTTCACTTTTCTGCAGGAAGCTCTGAAAGGTGCAGTTGGCTTTACTTTCTCCTTTAAGAAGGAGGTATTGGTGTTATATACAGTTTGTTCCAATGTGCTGGGATTTAAGGCCTCTGTGATGTGTCTTTAATGGGTCCTGGTGATGCAGTTAGTTGAGTACTTACTTGCAGGGAGAAAGCTGAGGCTGTCTATGCCATAAAGATTTATAGTCTCAGAAACCCTACAGAGCACTTCTGTTTTGTCTATAGAGCAAGTCTGAGTCTGAAGAGATTCAATAACAGTGGATTTGGATCCTGTATCTTCAGATGGTAGTTCTACCTCTGCCTTTTCTTACAAGCTGACTGCACCGCCAAAAGTTTATGCACCTCTTTAGAAAACAAATGACTTCTTGCTTGGGATTTAAGCTGTAAACCAATTCTCTGTATGGAGACATGCTAAGACATTTCCATGGTGACATTCAAACCCAATCAGCTCAAAATCAGGTCAATTATGCTAATGCCAAAGACAAATGTATGAGGAATCACTGCCATTATCATCTTTAAACAGCATTTGTTATACAACTCCTTTCTTACAACATGACACAAAACAATTAACCACCATGGATGCTGTCCTCTTGAAAATTATAACCCAAGACAGATAAACCATAAAACAGATTCAGGGAACATAAAAATAATGCTTAAGCCCATAGAAAAATATAATAACTTGAATAAATTCATACTAATTAGGTGAATATCTTACTCTTAATATTTGTAGGCTCTTGGTTACAAAGACAATTTATTTTTTAAAAAAGCTAAGTGATAAGTAACAAGTTTGCTTCAGAATATATCATGAACAAGAAGCTGAGATATCACTAACTCATTGCTACTAGATTAAAATACAGATAGGTACAGGCTTATGATAAGATAATTTAAGGTTTCTACACAGAGTCCTGGTATGGCACTGTAGAATAAAGCATTAGACTACAAGGTCAGTTTGAATCACAAGATCAATGGTTCAAACTCACCAGCCACTCCTCAGAAACCCTATACAGGGTCACAATGAGTCAGAACCAACTCAAGAGCACTTAACAACAACAAACAACAACACACAAAATGTTAGGACTCCTGGTGTGGGCTGTAAGATAAGCACCAGACTGCAAAACACAAGATCAGCAGTTCAAACCCACTGGCTGCTCATCGGAAACTCTGTACAGGGTCGCTATGAGTCAGAATTTACTCGACAACAATTAACAACAACATAGAGTGTCATTTTTTCCATCCTTGAAAGCACCCAAAGATCTTTGTGGTACAAAGAGGCAGAAGCAAACATTTGACCACAGGTGTCAAATAGGCTTTCTCACAGGAATAAACAGGCTATTGAATGGATTCAGATTCAAAGCCTTAATGAAATTATTTAATTAGTTACTATTTTCCTTATTGTTCTTCATGTTTTATTAAGTTCCTAGAATTTGCCAACTCTTAAAGAAATTGACTTTATCCTCCCTTAGAGGCACAGCAGTAATTGTTACTTTTGCTTGCTTGATTCTGAGCTCACAGACAGTTTAAAATATAATGACAAGACACACTGGTACCTGGGAAAAGTCAGGTTCAATGGGATTTATTGCTGTTTTGGGTAACATTAAGTCAATAGTGCAAAAGTACTCTTAGAATTTGGCTAATTCTAAGCCATAAAATTTAGATTGGTTATAAGAAAGCCAATTTGAAAATGAGACAGTCAAGCTGAAGAGAAATCTCAAACTCCTCTGCTTATAAAAGCAACTTGCATTTGGCTCTGGTAGCGTAGTGGTTATGAATCAGGCTGCAAACCTCATGGTCAGCAGTTCGAAACTACCAGCTGTTCTGCAGGAGAAAGATGAGGCTTTCTGCTCCCATAAAGATTTACAACCTCGGAAACCCTGTACAGTGTCGCTATGAGTCAGAACCAACTCCATGGTACATCACAACAACAACAAGATTTGCCACAAATGATAGTTAAACACACAACTATTAGCTGAAAGCTTGTATGTTCAAACACTCCAAGAGCCACTTTAGAAAACAAATCTGAAATCTGCTTCTGAAAGGTAACAGCCTTGAGAACTCTATGGACCAAATCTACTCTGTACACATGGGTTGCCATGAGTTGGAACTGCCTCAATGGCAACTAACATCAGTAACATTCTCTTGTTATTGTTCTGAGGTGCCTTCGAGTCAGCACTGACTCACAGCGACCCTATGCACAACAGAGTGAAACAGTGCCCGGTTCTTCATCAACCTCACAATTATTGCTACACTTGATCCAATTGATACTGCTACTGTGCTAATCCATTTCATTGGTGGTCTTCCATGATATCCTTCTCCAGGAACTGGTCCCTCCTGATCATATGTCCAAAGTTGGAAAGAAGTCTGGCCATCCAGGATTCCAAGGAGCATTCTGCCTGTACTTTTCCAACATAGATTAATTTGTTCTTTTGGCAGTCCATAGTACTATCAATATTTTCCCCAATACCATAACTCAAATGCATCAAGTCTTGTATGGGCTTCTGTATTAATGATCCAACTTTTACATGCATACGAGGTTATTGGAAATACCATAGCTTGGGTCAGGTATACCTTAGTCCTCAAACTTACATCTTTGCTCTTGAACACTGTAAAGAGGTTTTGTGCAGCAGATTTGTCATTGAGTTTCTTGACTGCTTCAATAAATGTTGATGGCTGATCCAAGCATAATGAAGTCTTTGACATATTCAATCCTTTCTTCTTTAATATGGATGTTATTTATATGTCCAGTGGTGAGGATTTTTGTTTTCTTGAGGAGCAACCCATACCAAAGGCTGTGGGCTTTCATCTTCATCAGTAAGTTTTTTGTAAGTCCTCTTCCCTTTCAGTAAGCAAGCTTGTATCATTTGCATATCACAGGTTGTCACTGAGTCTCCAATCCTGATGCCATGTTCTTCATATAATCCAGCTACTAGGATTACGTGCTCAGCATATAGAATGAGTAAGTATGGTGAAAGAATACAACTCTGACACACACACTTTTAATTTCAACCATTCTTTGTCCCCTTGTTCTCTTTGTACAACTGCTTCTTAAGTCTATTTATAGGTTCATCCTGTGTACAATTTAAGTGTTCTGGAATACTCATTCTCCACAATGCTGTCCATAGCTTGTCATGATCCACCCAATCAAAAGCCTCTACATGATGTGGATCATGACGAGCTATGGACAACAATGTGGAGAATAACTATTCTCCATTTCATACTCACTAAAGCACAGGTAAATATCTTTCTGGTATTCTCTGCTTTCAGCCAACATCCATCGGACATGAGCAATGGTATCTTTCATTCAAGTCTTCTTCAGAATCTGGCTTGAACCTCTGAAAATTCTCTGTCAATGTACGGTTTCAGCCACTTTTTAATCATCTTTAGGAAAATTTTACTTGCATGTGATATTAATGATATTGTCTGATGATTTCTACATTCCATTAGGTCACTTCTCTTTGGAATGAGCACAAATATGAATCTCTTCCAGTCAGTTGCCCATTTAGCTGTCTTCCAAATTGCTTAGCATGGATGAGTGTGTGCTTCCAATGATTTATGTATTTGTTGAAAGATTTCAATTTATATTCCTTTAATACCCATCGTCTTATTCTTTGTCAATGTCTTCAGTGCACCTTGGACTTCTTCCGTATCACTGGCTCTTGATCATGCGACCTCGTGAAATGGCTGAACAGCAACCAATTCTACAACATTGTGCCTAGAGAACTCTTCAATATTTCAAGTGGAGGCTTGATTTTTTTCTTCAGCTCTCTCAGCTTGAAGAATACTGAGCATGTTCTTCCCTTTTGGCTTTCTAACTTAAGGTCTTTGCAAATTTCCTTATAATATTTGACTTTGTCTTCTTGATCTAGCCTTTGAAATTTTACATTCAGCTCTTTTACGTCCTCATTTTTTCCATTTGCTTTAACATCGCTATGCTAGAGAGTAACTTGCAGTTTCTTCTGACATTTACTTTGCTCTTTTCTTTCTTTTCTTTTTAATGACCTTCTGCTTTATTCCTTTATGATGTTCTTGATGTCATCACACAACTCTTCTTATCTTCGGTCTTTAGTATCTAATACATCAAATCTGTTCTTCAATTGATATCTAAATTCAGGTGGGATATAATCAAGGTCATATTTTCCCTCTATGGACTGGTTTTAATTTTCTTCAGCTTCAGTCTGAACTTGCATATGAGCAATTCATAGTCTGTTCCACAGTCTGGCCCTGACCTTGTTTTGGCTGATGATATGGAAATTTTACACTGTCTCTTTCCACAGGTGTCAATTTGATTTCTGTGTATTCCATCTGGTGAGGTTCAGGTGTATAGTCCTCTTTTATGCTGTTTTAAAAGGGTATTTGTTATGAAGAAAGAATTGGTCTTACAAAATTCTATCGCGTGATCTCCAACATCGTTTCTATGACCAAAGCAATATTTTCCAACTGCTGATTCATCCTCTGATTCCAACCTTTGCATTCCAATCAACAATAATTATCAATACATCTTGATTGCATGTTTGATAAATTTCAGACTGGAGAAATTGGTAAAATTCTTCAATTTCATCATGATTGGCTTTAATCATGGTTGGTGTGTAAATTTGAATACTAGCATTAACTGATCTTCCTTGTAGGTGTATGGATATTAACCTATTATAGACAATGTTGTACTTCAAGACAGATCTTGATATGTTCTTTTTGTTGATGAATGTGACACCATGGCCAGGTTGGTAAACCATGTGATTGTCAAATTCAAAATGGCTGAAACCAGTCCATTTCAGCTCACTAATGCCTGGGTTATTGATGCTTACACATTCCATGTCATAATTGACAATTTCCAATTTTCATGGATTCATATTTCATACATTCCATGATCTGATTATTAATGCATATTTACAGCTGCTTTTATTGATTTTGAATTGTGCTCCTGAAGGTCCTAAAGACTTTACTGCCTGTACTTTTCATCATGGTCAAATCTACTTTGTAAAGGCAGCACTTTTACAGGCTATTCTGAGCGCCTATTCTGAGCACCTTCCTACTTCAGGGGCTCATCTTCTGGCACTATATATAACAATATTGTCGTGCTCTTCATCATGTTTCAATATTCAACATTCTGGTGCTGAGAGTGTTCCCCTGATATTCATAAGGTTTTCAGTGACTAAATATCCTGCTCTCATTTTTCCTTCTCTCATTTTTCCTAGTCTGTTTTTGTCTGGAAGTTCAGCTGAAACCTGTTCAGAATGGGTGACCATGCTGGTATTTAAAATATTTATGGTATAGCTTTCAGAATCACAGCAACACACAAGCCACCACAGTATGACAAACTGACGGATGAGTGGTGGAACAACATTGTCTAGAAGTATGTTATTAATGACTGATTAAATGATAATCAGTCAGGCACATCTCTCATAATCCAGGCTACCCTGCCAACCATTATTTGAATCAGAGAGTCTAGACATAGCTAGTAAATCATGGCTTCTGACACATTTGTCATGAAATGTTATTCCTTGCAATTAATTTTCCCTTAATTTCTGACTACGATTTGTGGCAAAATGTGACAAGTATTAATAGTCCTCTACTCACCTGAACTTCATTAATAACAAGGAGAAGTTAGGAGACAGAATTTCTTTCATCTCCAAAAATGAGGCCAGTTTTCATTTTACAAAGAAAAATAAACTAATATATTTAATAGGGTAGGTGGTATAGGTAAGAAAGAAAGCAAAATAACAGGTAGCAAACAAATATGAGAAATCTGAGATGCCAAAACATACACAATTTCTATTTTGTAGAAAATTAGACATTCTCTAAAGACATTGGTGAAAACAATTTAAAAACAGACTTATAATTTTTATGAGTAGAAAGAGTCAAACTAATAAAGGAATCAGTTCTCTCTAGGTTATCAGATCAATGAAACCAATAAAATTGCAAACAAAGCATCAGTATATTATAATTAAATTTGAGAGCCTACTTTTAATATGTTCGGAGAATTATAAAATGCCAGTAATAGACAGTGAACTATTGAAGAATGATAAGGCTGTCTGCTCCCATACAGACTTACAGTCTAGGAAACCCTATAAAGCATTGCTATGAGTCATAACAGACTGAATAGCAGAGGGTTTGGGTTTATATATGTATATATATTACCCAAGCCATGGTATTTTCAATAACCTCATATTCATGTGAAAGCTGGACAGTGAATAAAGAAGATCATAGAAGAATTGATGCTTTTGAGTTATGGTGTTGGAGGAAAATATTGAAAGTGCCATAGGCTGCCAAAAGAACCAACAGATCTGTGTTGGAAGAAGTGCAGCCAGAATGCTCCTTAGAGATCAAGATGGCCAAACTTCGTCTCTCATACTTTGGACATATTGTCAGGAGGGAACAGTCGCTGGAGAAGGATATCATGTTTGATAAGATGGAGGGTCAGAGAAAAAGAGGAAGACACCCAACAAGATGGATTGGCCAGGTGGCAGCATCAATGGACTCAAGTGTAGCAACAGTAGTGAGGTTGGCCCAGGATCGGACATTGTTTCATTCTGCTGTGTATAAGGTCACTATGAGTAAGTGCCAACTCGATGGCACCTAACAACAACAATCTGTATCTATATCTAGAGAGAGAGAGAGAGTGTGTGTCCTGGTGTGGCACTGTGGGTTAATGTGCCAGACTGCAAAGCCATTTGAACTGCAAGGTCAGTGGTTCAAGCTCACCAGTCACTCCTCGGAAACCCTATACAGGGTCACTATGGGTCAGAACTGACTCAATGGCACTTAACAACAACAACATATATATATATAATCATATGAATAGACTATAATTTGCTTATTTTCCTCTAATGGACATTCAGGCTATTTTCAGCTTTTTACCATCATAAACCTAGTAGCAATGAATTGTACACATATGCAGGAATGCCTATGATACATACATCTAGGGTATGTGCATTTTTGAGGAGCTGTGGTAGCATGGTGAATACGAATTGGGCTGCTAACCTCAGGGTCAGCAGTTCAAAACTACCACCTGGTCCATGGGAGAATGATGAGGCTTTCCAATCCTATAAAGATTTATAGCCTCAGAAACCTGTACAGGGACGCTATGAATCAGAACCGACTGCACAGCACATAACCACCAACCACCATCACATGTATCTTTAGGTTTACTTCTGATGTTAGATGCAGTCGAATCAGTTCTGACTAATACTGACACTATGCACAACAGTATCAAATACTGCTTGGTCCTATGATATCCTCACAATTGTTGTTTAAACCCATTGTCATTGCCACAGTGTCAGGCCATCTAGTTGTGGGTCTTCCTCTTTTTTTGGGATTCTTACTTTACCAAGAATAATGTCCTTCTCCAGGGACTGGTTCCTCCTGAAAACATGTCCAAAGTATGAGAGACCAATTCTCACCATTGTCTCTTCTACGGAGCATTCTGGCTGTAACATAAAGTGAAGCCCCATAGAGAGCAATTTGACAATATTTGGGCTTACAAGATGTTGACAAATTGCTTTCCAAGAGTTTTACTTTCCCTCTCTATTGACAGTGGATGAGTTTCCTACTTCCCTCACATCCTCACTCATCGCCTCAACTTTTCATATATATGAGGGGGCTTCAAAAAGTTTGTGGAAATTTTCTGTTATCTTTTAATTCAATTTTTCATGCACTTTTTGAAGTGTTCTCCTATATGCATGTTTCCATTAAGCATTTACCATATTTTTATTACTATACTTATATAAGCGTCCAAGAGAGGTGCTGTGGGTAAATACACTAGACTGTAAGGTCCGTTTGGGTCATAAGACTGTCAGTCAACTTCACCAGCTGCTCCTTGGAAACCCTATACAAGGTCACTATGAGTCAGGATTGACTCCGTGGCACTACACAACAACAACATACCTCTATAAATGTAAAACTGAATTTTGTTGTTTTAATTTACATTTCCTGATTACAACTTACATTGAAAAGAGCTCTGGTAACATAGTGGTTACGAATCAGCTGTGAATCGCAAGGTCAGCAGTTTTGAAACTACTAGCTGTTCCACGGGAGAAAGATGAGGCTTTCTGCTCCCGTAAAGATTTACAGACTCAGAAACGCTGTACAGGGTCACTGTGAGTCAGAACCAATTCCACGATACTTAACAACAACAACAACTTGCATTGAGCATCTTTGCTGATCTATGCAAATCATTCAAGTTACTTCTGTTGTTGTAATTAACTGCCGTCGAGTGAGTTCTGACTCATAGTGACCCTGTGTAGGGTTTTCGAGTAGCAGCTGGTGGGTTTGAACCACCAATCTTGCTGCTCAAACCAACCTTTAGGTCTAAGGCATTATCCTGCAGCACCACAGCAGGGCTAAATAATAATAGCTGTGGTGGTTGTATCCTGTCATAATGAACTCATAATGAACCTGTATAGGAGTTTCAAGACTGTAAACCTTTAGGGAGTAGAAAGTGTTTTCTTTCTCCAGAGAAGCAACTAGTAGATGAGAACTACTGATCTTTCAGCCAGCAGCCCAACTCATCATCCACTACACTATAGGGCTCCCCTACTCCATTGTTTAACACATTTCTCTACTGGATTTTGTTATTTTTATGTTCCCTGGGTACTAACCCTTTGTTTTATATCATCCATTCATCTTCTAACTGGATTTCTATATTTAGAATAGAAGTGTTCACCAGAAGGTTCCCAGAGACTAAATTTCCAGAAGCAGATCATTTCCTTAGATCTCCTAAGTTTACAATTAAATTATAGTAAATTGCTAAATGACATCAAAGGTCATTGAAATCTACACCTTCATCAATTTGGTATTTTATCCCCATTTATTTGAATGAATTTGAAAATGTTAATTTAGCTAACTTTTACAACATTTTAATGGTGTCTGCTTTTGGTGTACTGTTTTAATTTTTTTCTCTGTTCACAGATCTCAGATATTCTATTTAGTTTTATAAAATTTTGATATATTGCTGTTCACTGTTTTGCATTGCCACCTAGAATTGACTCTTATGCATTGTTTGAACTAGGAATCTAGTAGTAGCTTCACTTTCACACATCTGTAGTCAATAGAGTCAATTTCATTTACTAATGATAGCATTTTAATCCACTTGTTACATGTCAAATTTTTATATATTTCTGAATTTTCTATTTTGTTCCACTGTGACAAAAGAGACAACATGTATTCTCTACCGAAGTTTTTGGTTTTTTTCTCCACCAAAGTTCAAAAGCCTTTCAGAGTTATATCCAGGAGTCCTGATTTGGTGTTGTAGGATAAGCACTGGACTGAAAATAGCAATGACAGTCATTCAAATCCACCAATTTCTCTTCAGAAACTCTACACAGGGTTGCTATGAGTTAAAATGGACTTGATGGCACTTAACAACAACATCCAGATGTCAGGCAGTTAGAGATATAAATATAAAAGTTTTGTTATTCACTTTACAATTTTTATTATAACAAACAAATTTTCAGTTATTTCTCATTTATTATGGTATATATCTTAATTTGTATTTTCTGCTTATGATTCATTTCTTTGCTTCTCCTGTTCTCTCTTTCCAACCATCTATTAGAATGACTTTTTCTCTATATTGCCATTATATCTTTGTTCAAAAGCTATAGTTTGAATGTTTTGTTTTTAATGCTCCTTAAATATAAAGATATACTTTGAGCTGTGATTTTTTTTTCTAAGTCTAAGTTCTTCAACATTTATATGCTCTTCTCAAAGACATGCTTTAACTTACCCTTAGACTTCATGCCATAGCTTCTTATTTTCTTATTCAAAAATTTTTAAATCAAATACTTAGTTCTTCTGATTGGTTGGGCTTTTTGTTAAGTTGTTCTGTTGTTTTCAAATTCTTCCCTTTTTTGTGTGTATTTCCAGCTGCATGTGGGTAATATAAACTTGGTCTCTATACCAGCAGATGAGATTGCCTTAGAATTTCAATCCTGGTAGTTCCTTTACTTTTAAAGGTTTATAAAAGCAAGAACTTTGTTGCTGTCTGGGCTAGGTAGAGTTGGTTTCTTATTCATAGAGTGGTCACCCTTTTCACAGTTTCATTTTCAAATCTCAAAATTGTTAAAATCAAAGGCTCATCTTCTCTTTTGTTATAGTATGTAGCAAAATGTGTGTGATATATCCTTAATCAGCTTTAGTGTCTGTTCACAAATTGGGGTCTCTCTTTATGTTATTACATATTTGGGTTATGTATTATTAGCTCAGTCTCCCATGTTAGCAAAAACTAACATGAGCAATAAGGATGTATGAGTTATGGGGCTGTGAACTGCAAGGTCAGCAGTTCGAAACTACCAGCTGTTCCGTGGGAGAAAGATGAGGCTTTCTGCCCCCGTAAAGATTTACAGCCTCGGAAACCCTGTTCAGGGTCGCTGTGGGTCAGAACCGACTCGACAGCACTTTGCAACAACTTAGCAAAGAATTGTTACTTTTATTTTCTATAGTAAATAATGGTTTTCTGCTTGCTGGGTCCAGGGGCCTCAGACCATAGTTTCAGAGGACACTATGGTCAATTAGCATAACATAGTCCACAAACACAATGTTCTACATCCTACTCTTTTGCATAGCTACTGGGATCTTAAAAGCTCATGAGCTAATGGCGGATTAGGAAAACATATAGTACAGACATCTGTCAGCAGTAATACCGAATACCAAACAAAGCAGCTTCAGAGGATGGTCCCAGAACTCTGAAATATATATAAAGGAATATTTAGAAAGTTTAAAGACTTACAGATGGAATTTGAAGCAGAAGCAAGAAACATGCTATTGTCTGATCCACAGCAGCTAGCCGGCACCCAGAGTGGCATCATGGGCAAGACAGAACAGGTGAAGGATCAGACGAGCGCTCCCACTGCAGAGGACTGATGATCATCTGAGATAGGGGTGTGGACATTCTTTCTCTATTTTTTGTTCTCTCACTGTGCACCTCCACACTGGTAACCAGAGGGGTTGCCTGAAGGAGAGGACACCTTCCCACCCTTAAAGGATTCTGCAATGCATGCACACTGATCTGCTGAGCAAAAACCATTAAGAAAGCTCGCAGCTTCAAACAGCTATAGCCAGCCTTGATCTATTTATCACTAGAAAAAGTCATGAATGGAGGTTGTGGAGTGGGAGAAAATGACAGACTAAAAGGGAAACAGGCCAAAATTAAAGCCTGAGTTACATCATGTGGACCAGAAGTGACATGTTGAAATTTATCAGGTGGTCTTGAAGGCAATAAGCCAAGAAAGAGAAGGACAATAAAGTCAAGTCATATTCTGCTACATAATTTTCTTTTTTCTTTTATCTGTGATTATGGAATATAGTATTCAATCTGGTTTTCATGCTGTTACTGTTTTGTTTTTTGGTCCCATTTTTACCTTTAGGGGCTATTTCTCTCCTATATTACCTAAAAAGAGAAAGCAATTGTGGTCAAATAGTCAATCTATAATCACACCCTATAAAATGCCACCATACAGGCTAGTGCCAATACCAGCTGCTGCACACCAGATAGCAGCCAACACATGCCACAGTTACTCTGAATTGAATTTTTAAAAAAAGAGTCAAAAAAGGAACCCATCTACTTATCACAACTACTTGGAGGCAATCAGAAATCATAATAAAACACCAACATACATTCATCTAATTATCGAGGTCACAGATAACTATTGAAAATGTCCAAGAAACAGCTGACCATATTGGCACATATCCAGAAACAAGTCAGAGTGACTGGAAAAAATGAGCAGGAGGAGATAGACCTAGACATCACAATGGAAGGAGGACAGACTTTGGAAATGCCTGAGAAGGAATTCAAAACAAGGATACCTAGATGTACCCAAAAACTCCACAGAGGGTTTGACAAAAATAAGGAAGAAGTCAGGAAAGCACTACAGGAGCAATAA
>NW_006408802.1:2665604-2667472 GCF_000296735.1 Chrysochloris asiatica
AGCAAATCCTCCAAAATCAAAGACGAGGAGAGAATCATGGAAGCTAGAAAAAAGAGAAGTGTTACATAAGAAAGCAAGAAAATCATATTAAGATCTGATCTCTCAGCAGAAACTTTGCAAGCAAGAAGGCAATGGGAAGACATATATAAAACCCTGAAAGAAAAGAACTGCCACCCAAGAATGATCTACCAATCAAAACTGTCAATGAAATAGGATGGTCTAATAAAAACATTCCAGGATAAACAGAAGTTAAGGGACAGAGAGTGGCAGAATGGAAAAGAAAACAAGATCCTTCAATATGCTGTCTGCAAGAGATACACCTTACATACAAAGACAAAAACTGACTAAAAGTTAAACAATTGAAAAAATATACAAAGCTAATTGTTATAAAAAACAAGCAGGACTAACAACACTAATCTCTGATAAAATAAATGTTAAGGCATAAACCAGAATAAGAGACCAAAAGTACATTCTCTGATGATTAAAGGATCAATTGAACAAGATGACATAACTATAATAAATATCTACATTCCCAATGAGAGAACACCAATGAAAGATATATAAAGCAAACCCTACCAGAACTGAAGAAACAGACAAATATACAATTATAGTGGGATATTTTTAAATGTCTCTTTCAAAACAGGACAGAACAACCAGAGATAAACTCAACAAAGGCAAAGAGTAGGAACTAAACAATACAACCAACCAACTTGACCTCATAGATGTGTACAGAACATTCAACCCAACAACAGCACAAAACACATTCTTTTCCAGTGCACATGGAACATTCTCCAGAATAGACCATGTGTGAGGCCAAAAAACTAACCTCCATATATTTACAAACATCAAAATACTACAAAGTATCTTCTCAGACCACAATGCTATAAAACTAGAAATCAACAACAGGAAGACCAAGGAAATAAAGTTATATACATGGAAACTGAATAACACCCTCCTGAAAAGTTACCAGGTAGTAGAAGAACTAAACATGAATTCACAAAGCTTCTAGAAACAAATGAGAATAAAAACACAATATACCAACATCTTTGGGACATGGAAAATATGTGGTAAGAGGACATTGTAGTCCAATAAATGCAACGAATTAACACAACATCTCCAACAACTAGAAACAGACCATCAAAGTAAACCTACAGTCAACAGAAGAAAGGACATAATAAAGATTAGAGCAAAAATAAATGAGATAGAAAACAGAAAAAAAAACAAAGAAAGAATCAACAGGACAAGAAGCCGGTTCTTTAAAAGAATTCAAAAAATCAACAAACCCTTGACAAACCTAACAAAATAAAAGAAGGAAAAGACACAAACAACATTCATAAGAAACCACATGGTTGATGTCACAACAGAGACAATAGAAATAAAAAGGATAGTAACAGAAAATTAAGAAGAGCTGTACTCCAACAAATTTAAAAATCCAGGGGAAATGGATACATTTTTTTAAAAAGTACAACCTACCTAAACTTACACAGCGTGATGTAGAAAATTTAAACAGACCTATAACAAAGGAAGAAATTGAAAAGTTCATCAAAAAATTCCCAATCAAAAACAGTCCAGATGCAGATGGCTTCACTGGTGAGTTTTACCAAACATTCAGGAAGAGCTGTCACCAATTCTACTCATATTATTCTAGAATATAGAAGAGGATCAAAAACTTCCTAATACATTCTATGAAGCAAGCATAAACCTAATACCAAAACCAGGGAAAGATATCACTAAGAAATAAAATTATAGACCAATATCCCTCATGAACATAAATGCAAAAATTCTCAACAAAATCCTAGCCAACAGAATTCAACAACACATCAAAATAATAATAATAATAATCCAACATGATCAAGTGGGATTCACAC
>NW_006408802.1:2680384-2681631 GCF_000296735.1 Chrysochloris asiatica
ACTGACCTTGAGGTTAGCAGACCAGTGCTTATCTTATAGCATCACACCAAGAAGTATGCTCACCATGAAATGGCCAACCATTCAAGATGAAAAGGAAACAATTACCTAAGACAAAGTTCAAAAGGTTTGGGAAGGAGGATGAACTGGAAATAAGAATCATAATTAAGAACTGGGATAACGGATATTATGTGGAAAGGATTACAATCACTGAAATAAAATGAAGTTGATGATTTGCTGAGTGTAAAAATTATAATCTTCTCCATAAACCTTAACTCAATTCATAATAAAAAGTTAAAAACAAAAAAAAAGATGGTCATTTTATTGGGATTATTGCTGCATGATTGTCAAATTATTAAATATGTGGCTATGTATGGAATAATTAGCTTATATTCTGGCCCAGAACAGTGACTCTAGGAAAAATGACATGAGAGGGAAAAAGAAAATTTATGTATGCAGACCGATAAGTGTCTTGTTGTTGTTGTGAAGTGCCATTGAGTCGGTTCTGACCCATAGCGACCATTACGGTTTCAGAGGAGTAGCTGGTGAGCTTGAACTACCAACCTTGCAGTTCAAATGACTATGCAGTCTGGCGCATTAACCCACAGCGCCACACCAGGACTCCTGATAAGTGTCTAGATAACCAGAAGTAAGGAAGAATTTGGTGAAGAAAAAGTGTTTAGGACCATTTCCAATCTGGAGACAGTACTGGAAACCCCATAAGCTAAGGAAGGTAGTCCATATGTGCAACAATCCCCAGGGAGCTGACTCAACCAAGCCAGATCAGCTGTTTCCTCTGCCTAAGATTGTTAGACCAATTGCTTGTATATAGACCCACAAGTTTTGGCATCTTCTCTGGCCAAGCTGGCCTAGATATGAACCCTTGGAAGAACCAGTTTTGTACTTTCATGTGTAAGAGGTCAAGGGCTACCCTCCAAGCAATGGGCATGGATGGACACTGCCACATTCCCCAGGGCTATTGAGTAAATAATTTAAAAATCTAGATTTTACTTCATCTCAGAGCACAATAAGAAATAAGATGATTTATCTCAGAAAATATAAAATAACTTGCATTACTTTGCCATAGCAATCTTATTTGGAAAGAAATGACACTTAAAGAGAGAGAACAAAAATCCATGTCTCTAAAATTGGTTGCAAACCTAAAGCTGTATTTCTTTTTAACCCCTGCTACACAAATTGAAGAGGAATGGTGTTGCATTCATTGCCAAAAAGAACATACCCAGATCAGT
>NW_006408802.1:2683816-2685429 GCF_000296735.1 Chrysochloris asiatica
ATGCTTTTGAGTTATGGTGTTAGAGGAGAGTATTGAAGGTGCCATAGGCTGCCAAAAGAACCAACAGATCTGTGTTGGAAGAAGTGCAGCCAAAGTGCTCCTTGGAGGCCAGGATGGCCAAACTTTGTCTCTAATACTTCAGACATATTGTCAAGAGGGATCAGTCACTGGAGAAGGATATCATTTTTGGTAAGGTGGAGGGTCAGAGAAAAAGAGGAAGACCCCCCAGCGATAAGGATTGGCCAAGTAGCAGCATCATTGGGGTCAAGCATGGCAACAGTAGTGAGGTTGGCCCAGGACCAGGCAGTATGCGTTCTATTGTGCATAGGATCGCTATGAGTCGGTAGGGAGTCGGCACCTAACAACAACAACAACACACTCTTTTCTGGACTCCTGGTGTGGAGCTGTGGGCTAATGTGTCAGACTTCAACGTCATTTGAAGTGCAAGGTAGTTGGTTCAAGCTCACCAACTGCTCCTGGAAACTCTCTACAGGGTCACTAAGGGTTGAATGGACTAGATGACATTTAACAACAAGAACAACACTCTTTTCTGGAGTCCTGGTGTGGCATTGTGGGCTAATGAGTCAGACTGCAAAGTCTTTTGAACTACAAGGTCAGTGGTTCAACTTCACCAGCTGCTTTTTTGAAACGCTATACAGGGTCATTTGGGGTCTGAATGAGAATGGACTGGAAGGCACTTAACAATAATAGCATTCTTATGTCCTTGATTTCAAACCATTAATTCTGTACATATGTTGACTAAGTTTCTTTCAATTGCAAATGACAGACAATTCCATTCAAATAAGCATAAGGAAACTTTTAAGTAGAAACAATTAAAAAGTCTATTTTTTTCAGTTTCAAAAACTCAATGGGATTGGACCTTTCTCAAATAATTACTCTGTTCTCCATGTTTGTTATTATCCTCAAGCTCCTCATAGTAACAAAATAACTGTGTTCATCTACTCATCTGGAGCTAATCTTGGTTGTTGTTGTTAAATGATGTGGAGTAGCGATCCTGTATAGGGTTTCTGAGGAGCAGCTGGTAAGCTTAAAACGCCAATCTTGCAGTTCAAATGGACTTTGAAATCCAGTGCATTAACCCACAAGGTCACACCAGGAATCTCAGATGCAACTATATTGAGTGTTACATACCCTCCCTACTGCTAAGACAGTGAAACTGAAGGATCCTGAGAGGGAAAATGATATCACCATATGGAGAAGTTGTTGTTGTTAAGTGCCATTGAGTCGGTTCCGACCCATAGGGACCCTGTACAGAGTTTCCAAGGCTGTAAATCTTTATAGGAGCAGAACGCCTCATCTTTCTCCTGAGGAGCAGCTGGTAGTTTCGAACTGCTGGCCTCAAGGTTCGCAGCCTGATTCGTAACCACTACGCTACCAGAGCTCCTTGAGAAGGGTGAGCAATAAATGCTGCATGAGCATACAATAGGCACCTACTGCAACCAGCAACAAAATTAAAGTAAAATTGCAGTCAGCATTCTTGTTTTCCATATGAAATCAGGAGTACTGAAATCACTTTTTAGTTCTGTTTAACTTGGATTCAACATTATTTAAAACAAAAAAATCATTTATAGTGACAGAAAATATTCTAGACA
>NW_006408802.1:2685621-2694654 GCF_000296735.1 Chrysochloris asiatica
TTTTTTTCATTAAAAAATGTATGTGTTTCTCCTAAGAGACTTATAGTAATGAGACATGAAAAATATCTCATTCTCAATGATTCATACTACTCCCATCTCTGTAGAATTTTATAGGAAACTGCTTTGACATATCATGAGCTGTAAATTACTTTAATGACTTCTCTACCACATTTAACTCATACCTATGAAAGTGATTTAATTCGAACAACACCTGAACACATAAACATCAATACCATTCAGAGAGCTAGAAGAATGTCATTTGCTAGAGTACTTAAAAGCAAATTAAATTTGTTTCCAAAAATATTAGTCATTTTAACATTCATTTCTGTGTAATCTAATAGTTTCAGTTAGATTAATAGCTTTCAAAATTTAGCAGTAGTTTTCAGTTTGTTTTTGTTTATAGATGCCACAGAGTCAGATTCAACTCACAGAGACCCTATATACACCACAATCAAATGCCATCCATAATTGTTTTGAGCCCATAAGGAGCTCTGGTAGCATAGTGGTTATGAGTTGGGCTACTAACCTCAATGTCAGCAGTTCGAAACTCCCAGTCATTCTGCAAGAGAAAGATGAGGCTTTCTGCTTTCATAAAGATTTACAACTCTGGAAGGCTTGTAGCTTCGGAACACACCACCACCAGCATGTTTCAGTCCATAGTTGTAGCCATGTAATCCATCTCACTGAGGGGCTGCCTCTTTTTCACTGACCCTCTATTTTATCACACATAGTGTCCTTTCCAGGAACTGATACTTTCTCATAACATATCCAAAATACTTAATTTTTTTTTTTTTTAATTGCCATCCTCCCTTTAAGAAGCAATCTGGCTGACTTCTTCCAACATAGACTTGTTTGGACTTCTGGAAGTCAATGACATATTCAATATTCTTCGTCAATACCAAAATTCAAAGGTGCTAATTCTTTTTTAAGTTTTCCTAATCATTGTCCATTCTTTGCACAAATATGAGACGATTGAAAATATCATGATTTGGTTTAGGCAATGTGACATCATTGCTTTTTAAGCATTTAAAAAGACCATTTGCAGAACATTAGTCCAATGTAATACATCATATGATTTATTGAATGTTGTTTCCATGGGTGTTGATTGTGGATCCATGTAAAATTATAGCCTTGACTTCAAATTTTTCTCTGTTTATAATGTTGTTTATTTGTCCAGTTCAGAGAACTTTTGTTTTTTTATGTTACAATTCAATCAATACTGAAGACTGTAGTGTTTGAGGTTCATTAGTAAATACTTTCAGCAAGCAAGGTGGTGTCATCTGCATACCACCGTTTGTTAATGAATCTTCCTCTAGAACTGATGACAATGTCTTCATATAATCCAGGCACTTGGATTAGTTACTGAGCATGCAGGTTGAATATGTTGAAAGGATGCAACCCGGATGCATTGTTATCTCCTTGTTATGTTGGATTTTGCATGCACACAATTAAGTGTTCTAGAATTCCCATTATCCAAAATGTTATCCATAATTGCTTGAATATGTTTGCATAGTCACTAAAACACAGGTAAACATGTTTCTGGTATTTTCTGCCTGCTTCCAAGATCCATCTGACTTCTCATTTTGTAATTATATCCCTTGTTCCGTGTCCTCTTCTGAATCTGATTTTAATTTCTGGAGATTCCCTGTTGATACCCTGCTTCAATGATTATTCAATTATATTAAACAAAATTTTACTTGTGTGCAATATCAGTGATATTGTTTAATAATTTCTATATTTTTTGGGTCACTTTTCTTCTGAATGGGCACAAATTTAGATTTCTTCCATGGTCTCCTGAATTTCAAGAAGTAGGGACACAGTATCCTAGGCTTCAAAGAGTTAGTTCTTTGCCAACTCCAGTTCTGGAGCATGGAAATTCTGATTACCACTGTCAGGAACATAGAGTCACTGGCCAAAGCTGAAAGGGAAGGACTGCTGCATCCAAAAAAAGAAAAATGGAGTCTACTGGGCCTGAGGAAGTGGGGTAACCACTCAGATAGACTAGGAGAATGGGGCCACCTAAAGTCAAGGGCCATGACACATCTGTCAGTTTGTCATACTGTTGTGGCTTGTATATTGTTGTAATGCTAAAACCTATGTGATTGGTATTTTAAATATCAGCAACATCACCCATACTGAAGCCCTGGTATGGTAATATCGGAGAATTTTACTGCGTTGGTAAATACAAGGTCTGCAGTTCAATCAAACCCACCAGCCATTATCAGAATCCCCGTAAAAGGTTGCTATGAGTCTGACCCTGCTTTATAGCACACAACAACAGCAACAAGGGTCATGTATGGTGGACAGGCTTTACCAGAGCTTCCAGACTAAGACAGACTAAGAAAAAAGGATTGGCAAACCACTTCTAAATGGTTAGTTACTGAAAACCTTATAAAGAGCAGTAGAACATTATCTGATACAGTGCCAGAAGAGATTCCCCTCAAGTTGGCATGCACTCAAAATATGACTGGGGAACAACTGCGTCCGCAAAGTAGAGATGACCTTAATTACGTGGATAAAGCAAAGTTTGTTGTTGTTAAGTTCCGCTGAGTTGTTTTCAACCCAAAGTTGCCCTGTATAGGGTTTCCAAGGAGCAACCGGTGAGTTTGAACCACCGACTTCGTGGTTCCAACTGACTTTTTAGTCCAGTGCATTAGCCCACAGCACCACACCAAGACTCTGAGTAAAATTTATTTTTGTTGTTGTTAAGTGCCATTGAGTCGGTTCTGACCCATAGCGACCTCGTGTAGGGTGTCCGAGGAGCTGCTGGTGAGCTTGAACTGCCAACCTTTCAGTTCAAACGGCTTTGCAGCCTGGCACATTAACCCACAGCACCACACCAAGATACACATTGAGGAAGTATGGTGAGAGAATACAACTCTGGCGCATACCTTCCCTAATTTTAAACCATTCAGTGTTCCCTTTTTCTGTTTTAAAGACTGCCTCTATTCTATGTACAGGTTCTTCATGTATACAATTAACTGTTCCAGAATTCTCATATTTGCAACATTGCTGTGCATATGAAGTTATTGAAAATACTGTGCCTTGGGTCAGGGGCACCTTAGTCCTCAAGCTGACATATTTTTAATCAAAAAGCCTTTGTATAGTCAATAAAAGCACAGGTAAACATTTTTTTGGTTTTCTCTGCTTTCAGTCAAGACCCATTTGACATCAGCAATGATATCCCTTATTCCACACCCATTTGACATCAGCAATGATATCCCTTATTCCACATCCTCTTCTGAATCTGACTTGAATCTCTGGAAATTCTCTGTCAGTGTATGCAGCTGTTTCTGTCTTACCTTTAGTAAAACTTCACTCTCATGGTATATCAACAGTATTGTCTGATGATTTCTGCATTCCGTTGGGTCACCTCTCTTTGGAATGGGGACAAATACGGATCTCTTTCAATCAGTTGGAAAGGTAAGTTGCCTTACAAATTTCTTGACATACATGAGTGAGTGCCACCAGTACTGCATCAGTTTGTTGAAAGATTTCCATTTTTATTCCACCAATTCCCAGTGCTTTGTTCTTTGCCAATGACTTTAATGAACCTTGAACTTCTTCCTTCAGGATCATTAGCTCTTGGTCATATGCTACCTCTTTAAATGGTTGAACATAGACCATTTCTTTTTGGTACAGTGACTCTGTGTATTCCTTCCATCTTCTTTTGATGCTTTCTACATCACTCAGTATTTTGCCCAGAGAATCCTTCAATACCACAAGTTGAGGTTTCAATTTTTTCTTCAGTTCACTTAACTGTTTTTCTACCTGAAGGTCTTCACACATTTTATTCTAATAGTTGACTTTGTCTTCTTGAGCCAAACTTTGAAATTTTCTGTTCATCTCTTGTACCTCCTCACATCTTCCATTTGCTTTAGCAACTCTATGCTGGAGAGCAAGTTTCAGAGTATTTTCAGACATACATTTTAGTCTTTTCCTTCTTTCTTGTCGCCTTAATAACCTTTTGCTTTCTTCCTGTGTTGTTCTTCATGTCATCCCACAACTCTTCTGGTTTTTGGTCTTTAGTGTTTAATACATCAACTCTGTTCTTCAGTTGATTTCTAAATTCAGGTGGGATGTATTCACGGTCATATTTTGGCTCTCCTAGACTTGTTTTAATTTCCTTTAGCTTCAGCTTGAATCTGCATATGAGTAATTGATGATGTGGTCCACAGTCTGACACTGACCTTGTTTTCGCTGATGATATTGAGCTTTTCCACCGTCTCTTTACACAGATGTAATCAGTTTGATTTCTGTGTATTCCATATGTTGAGGTACATGAGTATAGTCATCTTTTATGTTGTGTAAAAAAAGCTATTTGCCATGAAGAAGTCATTGGTCTTGCAAAAGGCTATCATGTGATCTCTAGCATCATTTCTATCACCACAGCCATGTTTTCCAACTACTGATCCTTCCTCTTTGTTCACAACCATTGCATTCTAATCACCAGTAATTATCAATACATCTTGATTGCATGTTTGATCAATTTCAGACTGAAGAAGTTGGTAGAATTCTTCAATTTCATCTTCACTGGTTCTAGTGGTTGGTGCATAAATTTGAATAATAGTGGTATTAACTGGTCTTCTTTGTAGGTGGATAGATATTATTCTATCACAGACAGTGTTGTACCTCATGACTGAACTGGATATTTTCTTTTTGATGATGTCTGTAATGTCGTTCCTCTTCAATTTGTCATTCCCAGGATAGTAAACCATTTTTAGTGTCAGATTCAAAATGGTAATTACCAGTCCATTTCAGTTCACTAATGCCTAGGATATTGATGTTCACGTGTTCCATTTCATTTTTGACAATTTTTATTCTTCCTAGATTCATATATCATACATTCCATGTTCCGATTATCAATGCATGTTTACAGTTGCTTCGCTTCATTTTGATTTGTGCCCATCAGTAAATGAAGGTCCTGAAAGCTTTACTGCATTTGTGTCATCACTGTCAACTCTACTTTGAGGAAGCAACTCAAACCCAGTTGCATACTGAATACCTTCCAACCTGACGGTCTCATCTTCTGTCACTATATCTGACCATAATCTAGGTCTCTTCAACATTCTTCAATACTCTATAAATTGGTACTGACAGTGTCCCACTGCTATTCATAAGGTTTTCAGTGACTAAATATTAGGAAGTAGTCTATCTCTCTCTCCTTTTTCCTGGTTTGTCTTCATCTGGAAGCTTGGCTGAATCCTGTCCACCATGGGTGACCCTGCTGGTATTTAAAATACCCATGGTATAGCTTTCAGAATCACAGAAACACACAAACCATGACTGAACAGCAAACTGACAGATGAGTAGTGGTTTCAAAAGGTAGCATGTGATCAAGAATTGACAGTACTGAAAGAAAAAGTCCAAACTACACTGATTTCTTTGATGAAAAACAAAGCTCTAGGAATTGATGGAATAAAAATTGAAATGATTCAACAAACCGATGCAGTGTGGGAGGTTCTCATTCATCTCTGCCAAGAAATATGGAAGACAGCTATCAGATTAACTACTTGGAAGAAATCCATATTTGGCCCCATTTCTAACAAAGGTGATCCAACAGAATGCAGATGTTGAGACTCTGTCCCTCATACTTTGGACATGTTGTTAGGAGAGACCAGTCCCTTAAGAAGAACAGTATGCCAGCTAAAATGGAGTTTCAGCAAAAAGAAGCAAGACCCCTAATGATACAGACTGGCTAAAAGGGCTGAAACGCAACAATACTGAGGTTGACTTAGGACTTGGCAGTGTTTTGTTATTAGGATCACTATGAGTCAGAACTGATTCAAAGACACATAGCAACAACAAAGCCAAGGGAGAAGAATTATCAGACCAGAGGGCCTGAAGGTGTAGTTGAATCCCAGGGTCCAGGGACCTCTCCATTCAATTTCCAAAAGGTTTGTTCAATATCCAGAATGTGGAGTGCAGGGCCATTGCCTAGATGCTCTCAGAAAACAAAGGATTATTTTCAAGCTTTGAGAGCTAATGTCAATTGTTCTGCTGTACTTTGGCTTTGTTTAGTACCTGTTACCCCTCTTTCTCTCCAATTTCTCCAGTTTTTAATGGAAATTTCTACCTTATGCGTGTTCTACCATTGTCCTTTGGAAACAGATAACTTATATTCTAGATTTCACAGGTTCACAAATGCAGCAAAGTTTTGACCCAGGATGGAATACACATAAAGTCTCACCACTGTTTGATTTGGATGACTCAGGAAATGAGATTTGGAATTCAGTGTTGATTTAAAATTTTTGAAATGATGTGATGGGGTAAATGTGTTTTGCATGCGGCAAGGACACGGATTTTTGGGGAGGTAGGCACAAAGGATGGAATGTCATGAATTGAATTTTGTGCTATAAATACTAACATTTATGCCTATGGTTATAATCCCATTTTGGAATGGATTGTCTTTTTTTCTGTTAATGAGCTAAGACTTGTGTAGAGTGTATCTTGAGTCAATCTCTTTTGAGGTAGGAGATTAAACAAGCAAGCAGAGTAGAGATAGAGTAAGGTAGATGCCAAGACACATGGATAGCTCTAAGAAACCAGGAAGCAGAGAGAGGAAGACCTTGTTGTTGTTGTTAGGTGCCATCGAGTTGGTACCGACTCATAGCGACCTTATGCACAGCAGAATGAAACACTGTCCAATCCTGGGCCAACTTCATTACTGTTGCTATGCTGGAGACTACTGATGCTGCCACTTTGCCAATCCATCTCACTGGGGGTCTTCCTCTTTTTCTCTGACCCTCCACCTTACCAAACATGGTATCCTTCTCCAGTGACTGGTCCCTCCTGACAATATGTCCGAAGCATGAGAGACGAAGTTTGGCCATCCTGGCCTCCAAGGAGCACTCTGGCTGCACTTCTTCTAACACAGATCTGTTGGTTCTTTTGGTAGCCCATGGCACTTTCAATATTCTCCTCCAACACCATAACTCAAAAGCATCAATTCTTCTACTGTCTTCCTTATTATTTAGGGTATTGCTTTAGGGTGCTGGACTAGACCAAGATAGTCACCATTCAATAAAAATATCAAATAAACAGCAGAATTTAGTAACAACGTGAGAACCAACATTTGATAAAATAAAGAATGGTCAATGAACATAAAGATGATTATCAGAAAATGTAAGTATTTTGGAAATATTTGCTATAATTCAGAGCTAGGTTAAAAATATGAAAACGTCTTAATTGGAAGAAAACCTTAAGTGTAAGAATGTAAGTAGTTGTTTTCAGAACCATGTGACTGCGACCCTATAGAGAGTTTCTGAAGCTGTAAATCTTTGAGGGAGCAGAAAGCCTCATCTATCTCCTGCCGAGTGGCTGGTGGACTTATGGTTAAAAGCACAGTGCTTGGAGTCACTGTGCTCCCCAAGTATAAGTAAAAATGTAAGAAAAGGAGTAGATTTGAATGTTTTTCTTTTAAAATTTAAAATGTAAGGTGATTATCAGAAAATTTAAGTATTTTGGAAATACTTGCTTTGATATAATCCTGGGTTAAAAAAATAGAAAACCTTAGCCTTCAGTATAAGAGAAAGGGAAAATTGGAATGTTTTTCTTTGAAAAATCTAGATTTATTAATTAAATTGTATGAAGCTAATGAATCCATGTTTGAGACTAACTGGCTAGGAAAAGTGAGGTATAAAAGTAATTAGATGACAATTATTTATAAGGTTTAAACCATTATTTTGATGTCAAGATGAAATCTTTACATGTAAAGTCTAGTTCTGTAATATAAATATAAAAATGGGAGGCGCAAACGGTTAAGTGCTCAGCTACTAAGTAAAAAGCTGTCACTTAAAAACATTTAGAGGTAACTTACCTTAGAAAACAGGTCTTATGATCTGCTTCTGAAAGGTTACAGCCTTGACAATGTTTTTGAGCAGTTCACTCGGCAAATACAGTTTCACCATGAGTTAGACAGACTTCAGGGCACCAACCTCTACCCAGAAATCCTATACAGAGTTGCTATGAGTTGGAACTGAATCAATCACACTTAATAACACCACCACCAAGTACAGAAATCCCCTCTCTACAGTCTTAGCCCCTTCCCTTAAGCACCTATTAATTTGCTTGTTATCTGGGTTTCTCTGAAGATCTTTAACATGGAATCTCACTCAGTTCAAAAACTACCTTTCCAGAGTATGACTTTTTTTTTTGGTTATCTCTCTGTGCTCCCATGTTACTACTAAGTGCCACTGAGTCGGTTCTCACCCATAGCGACCCTCTATAAGGTTTCCGAGGAGAGGCTGGTGAATTTGAACTGCTGTCTTTGTGGTTCAGCAGGGCATTCACCCACAGCACCACTGTAAACTTAATAATAACAGAAGTAAGCACACCAATTTGCACTTATGGGGCCTTTATCAGCACTCTACTAAGTCCTTTACATACTCATTATAACCCTGTGAGGTGTGGATTATTGCTGTAAATCAGGAAGAAGAGTCTGACTCACAGAGACTCCTTGAGGTTGTTGTTGTTGTTAAGTGCCATTGGGTTTTGGTTCCGACTCAGAGAGACCCTGTACAGGGTTTCCTAGGAGCATCTGGTGGGCTTGAACTGTCTACCTTGTGATTACCAGTACAGAACTTATCCAATAGCACTATAGCAGGGCCCAGTGAGACAGGACTATTTAATTTACAGATAAAGGGTCTGAGGTGTGTAAATTCACATGCAGGAGATCTCATTTGAGATTCCTGCTCTGTTATGTTGCTTTTACATGCAACACTGACCCTTAGCATGTTCGGTTGTATCCTGTGCATACCTACAGGCTTTTGGAGAAGGTTTAGTTTTTATTCTTTTTTTTTTTTTCTATTCAGAGATTAATAAGAACCTAGTACATTGTAGGAACTCAAATGTCTGCTGAATGAATGAATAATGGAATGAATGCTAATGCACTTATTGATTTCAAATGACTATGCAAAAAGAAGGCTGTTTAAGTTCTATTTAAAAACTAGGTGGTCTTCTACTGTAAAAGACTAAGAAAAAGAACCCATACTAAAGGGGGGTGGATTTTTGCTGGTTGCTGGGATGTGGGGG
>NW_006408802.1:2703400-2706089 GCF_000296735.1 Chrysochloris asiatica
ATTTTTATGTGATCCAGACATTGATCATATTTCATATTCCAGAAGAAACTCAGTATGACACACTAGGGTTCTATGGTTAGTTCTCCCTGCTATAATTAATCTTTTAGAAAACAAATTTAACCTTCCTGCAAACTCAAATATCATTTCTGTTAGCTATATGCAGCTGTCTGCTCAAATAAATAATAATGAGTTATCTAGCTTCATGAAAAATTCCTATACAGGATTGCATATATATGGGAATAATAAAAACAGTAGACATAGAAAACAACTGCTAATATTTTCTATTCCAATTTCTTATTTCACAAAAGAGATCAATCAAGTCCCAGATAGAACAAATGATTTGTCTGCCATGTGATAGTTTCTTAGTGTCAGAGATTGAATTCAAAATTCAGCATTCTGACATTCTCTTCCAGACATCCATTTACCATCACAATGCCCTATAAGGATTTCTCAGATGCATATTTAATTTCTGAGCCTACAAAATGTGTTTCGTGAAGATGCAGTAGAAAACCATGGCAAAGCTTTTTAAGTATGCTGGAGTCCTGGTGGGGTGCTATAGGATAAGCACTGGACCACACATTCGGTTTGAACTGCAATGGCCTACAATTCAAATCCACCAGCCATTCCTCAGAGACCCTATGCAGGGTTGCTATGCATTAGAACTGACTTGATGACACTAAATAATAAACAACAACTTTTTATGTTTTTAATCACAGTAAAACAACTCTAAGCACTACCAATTGATGTAGAAAATGTTTGCTGCCAAAATAATATTATTTGCTGTTGCGTCTGTTCCAAGCCATGGTGGTCTATGTACAACAGAATAACACATTACACTGTCCTGAGCAATGCTTTATTCTGTAGTACATAGAGTCTTCACAATCATCACTAGGCTCAAGTCCATTATGTGTTTGAGTTCCTTTCAACCTAAGAAGTGTATCTTCCAGTTCTATACTAGGCAATAATCTGTTGCAATCCATAGGGATTTTCAGTGGCTAATTTTTCTGAAGTAGATCTCTAGGTCTTTCTTTCTAGTCTGTCTTAGGCTGGAAACTTCACCCAAATCTGTCTATTACACATGATCCAGCTAGTACTTGCAATACTGGTGGCATAGCTTCCAGCATCATAACAACATATAAACCATCATAGTACAACAAATAGTTGGGTGATGGCTGAAGTAAATAAAACCAAATTTAATTCTTAGACTGAAAAGGCAGTTCAAAGTCCTCTTCCAACATAGTCTTACTTTTCAAATAGCACAATCAAATTTTGAGACATCTTCTTTGTCATATTCAGACCTTAATATAGTTATTAATAATCTCTGGGACATCATCGATTTGCCAACAAGAAGCTTGGAGGACATTCCAAATTCATAGCTATCTTGAAAGTCTCTAGATAGCTCAAAGTATTGTTTTCTTGAATGTCAAGAGGGCCTTAATGTGTCCATTTGTCATTTCTAGATGCGCCCCAAAATTTCAATACTTCAGCTACTTTTAAAGTTGCTTGGACACTTGACAACAGAAGGGTTCCCTGAACCATCAGGCCAAGCAAGATTGATAAACAACTTTGTAACAAAGTAACAGACAAGAAGTATGCAATGAACCTCCTGCTTCTGCTTTTAAGAAATCTTGCATCAAGAAAAAAA
Organism: Chrysochloris asiatica; assembly: GCF_000296735.1. Lineage (NCBI taxonomy): Eukaryota > Metazoa > Chordata > Mammalia > Afrosoricida > Chrysochloridae > Chrysochloris > Chrysochloris asiatica. The sequence continues at coordinate 2,705,046 of NW_006408802.1, forward strand.
AAAAAAAAAATCCCCATGAGGGCTCAGCAAAACTGACCAAAGGTAGAAGGTAATTGATATCCATACACTCAGAAACCTTAGAAGTTAAAAAAGAGACAGGTTTATTACTGTTATATATTTTGCTAAACAAGCAGAGATATGCATTTTCTGATAATTTTTAACTCACAGAAGAGAGACTTGGTGATTTTAAAAGACAAATAGATTTTTACATGAATTTAACAAGCAATTTTTTTTTAAATCATAAAACTGTCTGAACGCTTTTGAGTACATATACATCACCAAGGTTCTGATTTAACAGGACAATATAGACCAAAATGGAGCAGTAGCTATCCCCAAAAACCAAGTCTTTCAGGATCACATGGTTTTCTGTGCCAAGCATCAAATCCACTTAGTCGGGGGCAGGTCAGATGGAGTGAGAGACTGGGACATCACTTGCCTTTGCAGAAGTGTTCATGGGATCTGCCTCCTGAAAACTTCCAGTGATTTATTTTAAACCAATATAATGAGTGACTACAACAAACTGACATGACTACAACCTATACAAATGAAGGTCCTCTAGTTAAAGGTTAGAAAGAAATACCTGCTCATCAGTTCTCCAAGCAGGCTCATTAACTTTTAAGGTTCTCTTGCTATAACTCTTTTAACCTACTGAATAACCTGAAAAAATATTTTTACACCATCACCCTTTAAAATGTTTACTTTGTACATGCCTTTTTCAAGGTATTCTTATGTCTGTGAAGAAACACCTCCATTTTGTCTTTTTCCCTTGAAAACTTGCTTGACACTGAATCTTCCTTAATTCCTTCCCTCTCTCTCAGTACAAAAATCCTTTCTTCTGCTCAAAACTGACCTTCTACCTGTTTCCTGGACCTATTTCCTACATTTTGACAGCCTTCTCTCTTTTTCCTCCTGATTGATTTTGTTCAAATAGTCTCTAAACATGATCACATTTTTGTTGTTGTTGTCAGGTGCCATCGAGTCGGAACCGACTCATAGCGACTCCATGCACAGCAGAACGAAACAATGTTCGATCCTGGGCCAACC
>NW_006408802.1:2706189-2713668 GCF_000296735.1 Chrysochloris asiatica
AAGGTAGAATCTCTAGTGAGTAGTATCCAATCTGTCTAGGTGGGGCTGATGAAATGAAATGCAGATGGGTCTCTAGTGATACAATAGTGAATAATTGTTATCAGGACTGATAGTGAGGGTTGTAAATGTAAAGGTAGACGTTTTGTAACAAGGAGGGGAGTGATTAACTTTGCAGTCTAGGAGCGGAGTCCCTGGGACCATCAAGGGAGAAGAGCGGAGAGCGGGATCCTACCCAGAGAAGCAGTGATGCCTGAGATGGAGGCAGAGACAATGACGTGGAGAGATGGAGCAGTTGGAGACTTTAGATCCAGAGAGGGAGAGGGGCTGTGTGTTGACGACTGAGGGGAAAGGCTTGTAGTGTCTACCCTTTTGTTGGTTGATGATGCATGGAGGGGATTGTAACCATGGCAATGAAATGATATACGATAGGCTGAATATAAAACTAATGTTCTCCCATGTAAACTATCACATAATTCAGAAAACATTAAAAAATTTTTTTTATTTAAAATTAAAATAAAAGAACAAAACAAAACTAGGTGGTCTTGATATATATATATTAGAATGTGTGTGTGTATACACACATGCACATACATATATATTAGAGTGTCATATAGATTTCATAACATATTAAAAATAAGTATAAAATTATCCAGTTCAAATAAAATACAAACTCAATAAGCCAAGGTAAATTTTATCAAGTTTTCCTAGTTCTCCAAATTTAATTGGTAAGAAATTCTTGTTTTAACAGCCTTTCTATTCATCTTTTCTAGAAGAAGGATTTGCCTTTTAATGGGAAATCTGCATTTCATCATAAAGATGAAGCATAATGTACCCAACATAATCTGCTCTCTAGAAGGTTCGTTTTTATCATGAATGCTTAGCCTGTAGAAAAGATAGATTCCAAAAGAAAATATATTTCAGGCATGAGAGATCAAAGCTATATTAGATTGAAAAGAATGAAAAATGAAACTTCCATTTCTATAGTACTGAAAGACATAATTTGCAAATGCTCAGTTACCACTGAACTTCTGCTCCAGAGTCTGTGAGAGCAGAACAAATAGAGAACTTACATACCTGGAAGAAAATCAGCCAGCTCCAAGTTTAAATGAAACTTTAAACCACAAGGCACTCCACAAAGTCTTGATTATTTGCATAATATGGCTTTTAACTCAATTACAATCCTATGGCTTAATAGCAAACTATTTTTAATTAATCACTTTCATAATTGCATTTTTAAAACCCCAGTACTTGATTAGGATTGTAGTAGCATTATTAGTTTAGTTGCAAACTCTGTCTTTAATCACTGCTGGCTTTATTCTATAATCTCTACGACAGTGGTGCTTGGCAGTTTGAGAGCTATCCTTTTGAGCATCTGATAAAAACAAAAGATCATCTTCCTAAAAAAAAAATTATATATATAAAACATAACATTTATGAGACAATACAGTTACCTTGAAATCTATTCATGGTTCAAACAACTAGTTGCCATTGGGTTGATTCTGATCTATGATGACCCCTCATGTGTCAGACTAGACCTGTGTACCATAGAGTTTCCAGTGGCTGATTTTCAAAAGTAAATAATCAAGCCAACCTTCCAAGGCACATCTAGGTGGACCCAAGCCTTCAATCTTTCAGTTAGCAGACAAGCATGTTCTTGGTTACACCACTCAGAGACTCCTCATGGTTCACAACCAAACCCAACCCACTGCAGTCTAGTCAATTTCAACTTCTAGAAACCTTATTGAATAAGGGGGAACTTCCTCATAGGGATTCAAAGACTATCAATCTATATCAAAGTTGGCGGATGCCATCCTGCCAAGGAACGGAACAGCAAGAAGCCTTATGCATGAAAAGTGCATTGTTTAGCACAGCGACAATGAATGTCCCCTTGGTTGGCAAAGCCACAAAGGGGTATTTCATGCAGGGGCCCCGCGGTTTCTAGCTTTTCCTTGGAAAAATAGTTTATTTTTGATTTCCTTATAAGAAGTTTTAGAAAATTTTGCATAATCATTAGATACTTTTTAGTAGTAACAAAATATAAAATATATTTTAAACAAAACTCATGTTATAATAGTTGCCTTTCACATTAACATTAACTTTCACACCATATTCAATCTTATGTAGTTATAAAAATTGTTTTTTACATTAACAATAAGTTTTAACATTAGAGATAACCACACCAGCTAAAGTTTTAGCAATTCAAACTTAAGATTGTAAGCAACATTCCATGTAGTTTCAGTCAAGGACATTAAGGCCTTTAGAAAGCAGCTTAGAAACAGTCAAGGGCAGTGGGAGCTTAGGAACAGAAGTAAAAATTTGATTAGAGGTTTTGAGAAACTGTTAGTATAAGAGAATTACTGCTTTGTTCTTAACTATGAAACTTTAGGATAATTTTATGTTCTTGTTTTTATTGTTAAATCAACTATATGTATGGCCAGTTATAGTAAAAATTATGTTTTTGATTGTAAGTTGTAATGAATGAATCTATAGAAAGTAATAGATGTTAGTAAAGTTAGAAGTTAAGATGTAGAACTTTGTTTAAAATTAACCTGACATTTTAAAGAGGATTATAGCAAAACAAATCAAAGCCAAACTAGACATTTTAGGGAGGATTAGAGAAAAACAAAATCACTTACAGAAGACAGACGTTATCACAGTAGCTAAGGAGTATAGAGACACAGGAATGTTTGATGACCTTGTGTTCCTCTTGTACCTTTGATGTAAGACTATAATACTTGATTAATTTGTAACTGCTTGTACATGACTATTGTGAGATCATAGTATATTCTAAATGGTATATAAGAAGCAAAAATTTTAAGTAAAGAGAGAGTCATCATCATCATCACCTGCCTGAGACTCAAAACGACCCATTGACTCCATGTAATTCATTTCGCTGACTCCACATCCCCCTTTGAGAGCCTCCTAATAATTTGTCAAGGCTGGTCCCCGGCACAAAGTAGACTGCGACATCTTTCTCTCATGGAGCCGTTGATGGGTTCGAACTGCTTTCATTTTGGTTAACAGGTGACTGCTATGTAAAATACTGTGTCACCAGAGTTCCTTTCATGGCTCATGTTGCTGTTATTGAGCACCTTCAAATAGGTTTTAAATCATAATGACCCTGTATAGGATTTCTGAGGGGCTGCCTATAAGTTTGAACTGCCAACCTTGTTATCCAAACCAATCTTGAGGTTAAGTGCTTATCATACAGAGCCACACCAGGGCTCCTTTCCCAAATGATATTCCTTCTTCCTCAATTCCAAACTCCCCTATAGAGGAATCACTCTGAAAGATAGACGACACAACTGAGATTTAAGGAAGACACAAAGAGTCCATATGTGTAAGAGATAGACCTTTTAACAAAACAGCAAAGAGAAAAGAATAGAATTTAAACATGCACTTCTCTCTCTCTTAAGGAGCTCCAATAGTGTAGTGGTTATGTTTTGGGCTGCTAACCTCAAGGTCAACAGTTCAAAACTACCAGCCCTTTCATGGGAGAAAGATGAGGCTTTCCACTCCCATAAAGATTTACAGCCTAGGAAACCTTCTATGCAGGGTCACTATGATTCGGAAACAACTCCACGGCACAACACCACCTCTCTCTCTTGGAAATTTTAGTTTTTCACTCAAGGCCTGACTTCATTCAGAAGAAAAGGAACCCATGATCAATGCATGGGGTATCTTGCCAATGCGAACTGGATAGGTCTGTGAAGCCCAAGTGCTTACCAGCAATAGAGCATGCATGTCTCTAAAGTATTCACAAAGCACAATGACCAATGAATGTAGTAAAGCAGCAGGCACAGAGACCCTAAATTAAAACATGCCCTGACATAGTCAACAGTGTTAAAAACCTTAGCAAATTTTCAAGTTAAACACTTTATAGACACCGTCCCAAATCATTTTTATTAATAAGTGATGGGATCCATAAAGTTGTCTAAAATCTATACAGTCAGCAGACTATATTTCTTGAGAAAATATAGTCTGTACTAACGTAGATATTTTAGAATAATGGTATTTCTTTTAAAATTTCTGAAGAATATCCAATTTTAGGTAGCTCATTTAAACTTGCATAATGATTAAAATGAAAATTATCTAACTGGGAAATATATGTGCATGTTATTTAGGAGTACTTCCTTCTTTTAAGATAATTAATGACTATATAATATGCACCAAGAAGAATTGTAGAGCACTCCCTTCATTGGGGAGACACCAGATAATCCACAGAAGAAACTTACAGTAAACTAGTCAAGCTTCCCAGTTGTTCATTTGCCTTGTCTCATACAGAAATTACTGTTGGAAAAATCTGTAAGGTGCGGTGTAATTGCTCTACACCAGTGATCAGCCCTTCTTAAGGCTCCTCCTTAAGGCCCACATATGCACCAAGGAAAGGAACAAAGTTCTTATAAAGTTCTGTGTCCTTGAGTGCTGTGGATAGTCAACCAGGAGAACTGTGTCTACCTGGGGAGGGGGGTGTGGATTTCGCTGAATAGGAATCTAATTTTAGATCTATTCATTTGCCTCTTTTTAGATTCATTACAATTTTAACTTATATACCAGAACATGTTTCCAAGAAGGCACTGATTAATCTCCTCCCTCTATGGATAGATAGAACAGAAACAAGGCCAATTCTGGATGATGTTAACTCTATTTTTAGGCATGCTCGCCCCAGCTTATGTATTGCAGCCCTGTGAATGAAAGTGTGCCTCAGCAGAGGTGTGCAAAGATAGACTAGAACAAATGAAGGCAAGTTCAAGTGAAATTGACTTTTCTGGGGTTTATTTAATTTTTACAGTAACACATATTTGGATTTCAAATTATATCTGAATAAGCATCCATATGTGATAGTATGGTGGGGTCCACGAAAAAGAGGCGTAATTTATCAAAAGTGTTATTTTAAGGGAAATGGATTTTATTAAATAGTGGTAAAATTTCATGGACTTGTTCCAACTATATTCACCATCTCAGAGAATTAATGAGCCCCATTTCTGAACTTCATGGGACCATCCTGACTGTATGAAAGCCATTTTTCATCTAAATAGGAAATTGAAGAATTGACTGACTATTGCTGATAATGTTCACTATTTTCTAGTCATTCCCCTATCTCATACCATAACCGGATCAGACCCTTGTGATCCACTGACTGATTTTTTGCAAGTAAATCACCACACCTTTCTTCCCAATCCATCATAGTCTGCAAGCTCCAATGAAAACTGTACACCATTACAGCAAAACCACAAACTTTTATTGACAATAGGTGGTGGCTGCACATGATATATCCTGAGAATTAACCCTCAGTCTCTAGAAGATGCGAACTTTGCCTATGAATCACAACCGCCTCATAATTGACTATCTAGTATTCTATGAAGAAAAGAAGGGAAAAGGAGGCCATGAATAAAAGAGGGAAATAAGAGTTCTAGTTAAGAATGTTTCTAACTAGGTGGAGAGCTTTTAAAAATTACATATTCTTTTAGTACTTTATTTTCTCTCTCTATTTAATTGGGGCAATATCTCCTGAGTCCCAGAAGCATATAGCTATAACAGAAATAGAATTAAACTATGCTTATTATGCTGTACAAAATAAGTTGTATTATGTAATTGTTATTAAGACATTAGCAAGATACAGACTTTTCGTTCAAATAGAACACAACAATGTGCACTGGTCTCTAGTTGTCTCAGGGGTTCTTCTTACTCTGCTTTTGTAGGTCAAAAAAGGAAGTGGTAAAGTCAGTGCTGTTCCACCATTCTTTGCAGCATCTTCGGGCAGAATTTAAGGGAGAATATCTGACTCCTGAAAGGTGTGTGCTGTCTGCTTCCTAAAGACTAAATAAGGGAAATTTTGTTATTGTTGTTAAGTGCCATTGAGTCGGTTCCAACCCATAGCGACCCTGTACAGGGTTTCTGAGGGTGTAAATCTTTACGGGAGTAGAAAGCCTCATTTTTCTCCCGCAGAGTGTCTGGTAGTTTCGAACCGCTGACCTTAAGGTTCGCAGCCCGATTCGTTACCACTACACTACCAGAGCTCCTTAAATAAGGGAAATAGAACATGTAGAAAGAAAATGCTAACTTCACACCAATATATCCAGAATCAGATTTATTCATTATCCATAAAAATATGGATACATTCCCAAGAGAGGAGCCTTCTGAATCTCAGGGGAAAAGGTGGGGAATGAAGATGTTGTCCAGATGATAGTTAATAGTAACCATCACTACAGATGTACTGGAGAGAATTCCTTCTATACTAAACATAAGGAACAATCTCACCTCTTCAATCACCACTCCAAGATACTGTCATGTGGGTTTCATCATTAGCACAGAATCTTATTCCCTTTGCTGTGTTGAGTGATAAGTATATTTATTAAGTTGAATAGGAGGAGGAAAGAAATTTAAGTAGATAGAAAAGACAAGTATCTTAAGATGTTCAAGTAAAGTCGATAATTTATTTTCTGATGTTTAGGGAGGAAGATTTATGCCCATTCTATCTCATCTGTTTAAGTTATCTATTGCTGTGCAACAAATTACCTCAAAATTCAGCAGGTTAAAACAACAAATATTTATTATCACAAACAGTTTATGATAGTCAAGAATTTGGGAAGACATTTCTACCTACATAATTGTAAGAGTAGTTAGGTGCCATCAAGTCAGTTCCAACTCATAGCAACCTTATGCACAGCAAAACACAACATTGTCCAGTCATGTGCCAACCTCAGGACCAGGCAGTAGGTAATGTATGTATAATAATACGGACAATAGAGCACACAAAGGGTATTGTCATAGAAACTTCTTAGACATCACCGAACACATCCCAGGACAAAGTTCCCAGGCTGAGCCCACCAGTCATTATACAGGAGAATGATACGGCAATATGCTTTCTCAAGATTGTTACTGCTGTCGTGAAGTGTCGCTGAGTCAGTTCTGACTCACAGAGATCCAATATAGAGTTTCTGTGCAGTGGCTGATAAGCTTGAACTGCCGACCTTGCTGTTTAAGCAAAGTTGCAGCCCAGTGCATTAAGTTGCAGCGCCTCATCAGGACTCTTCCACAAGATTATAACCGTGGAAAACCTGTGGGACTGTTCTATCCTGACTTGTAGGATCACTACGCGTTATAATTGACTTAACAGAAGTGGGTTTGTGTTTTTGGTTTGGGGTCAAGATTATTTTTTGTACAGAGTTTCTAATGTACTCCAACTGCATAATGAATTACTCAGTTGTTAAAACAATTCTATAATTTATTTTCAAATAGCTTAACATAGTGAAACATAATATATGCACTTACTAGCTTAAGTTTTAACAAGTGACATTCAGTTGCCCTGATTAACTTTACAACCAATCACTTCCAAAACTTCTTTTCTCTGTAAAATCTAAAAGATGAAATTGATAACTCTAGAACAAACAAGATGGCGGATCGGGTGGACGTATAGCAGAGAGCTCCGCCAACAACAACACAGAATACCTGACCAAGCAGGTTCAGGGGCTGGTC
>NW_006408802.1:2719908-2728450 GCF_000296735.1 Chrysochloris asiatica
AATCCTTTCTCCATTGATAAGAATGTTGTTTATTGGTCCAGTGGTGAAATTAAAGCAAAATAAAACACCTGCAAACATAGATCTTCTCTGGCCACAAAGTCGTCTTTTGTTCCTTTCAGAACTAAACTTCTAAAAAGCATGATTTACCCTCTCTATCTCTACTCTTATCTCTAGTCCCACCTCATCCAACTATAAATTGACTTCTACACATGTCAGATTCAAAATAATATTACTTTAGCTGATAAGACCCCAAAAATAGAATGTACCCCAGAAAGCTCACCCCAGGTCTGCCCCTGCCCCAAATATCCTGAATGGTTTCAAGTAACAAAAACTGACAAGTTTCAAATGCTATATGTCCCAAATAATATCCAATTGTAACTGTATCCTTAAACCCAATGTAACAAGATGTAGATAAACCACAAACATCAGTTCCCAGAATATGCCCAGACAGCCTTGGAAAACAAACACCAGGTGCCAGGTTACAGAGATGTGTTGTGTTCCTTCTTTCCAAGAGAATAACCTTGCTTTCTGCTTCTGTACCCAGCTTGCTCCCCCTCCCCTGAAGTTTTAGCCTTTTAAAGGGTCCCTGTGGACAGCTCAGGGCTGCAAACCTTAGAGAGCTTGCTTTAGCCTGTTGGTAGACTCTGATCAGCAATAAAGACTCTTCGTTTCCTACTCTGTGTCTCTGGTGTGGTCTTTCCAATCTCGCACTCCGATTCTCAGGTCTAACATAGCTATCATACTCACTTAACTTTATCTGTCTGCAGCATTCAAATCTGTTCTTTATATACACTCAGTTTTCTTTGAGAATCTTTTTTCCCTTGACTTCTAATATATGAATTCCATGACTGCCTCATGAAGGGGTCCTCCTATCCTTGGATCAGATCTTTCAGTTACTGCCATGGCTCACTCCCTAAGTATAGCAATTAAGTCAGATGATTTTGGAATCAGGCTACCAGAGTTTGAATTTCAGTGCTACCACCAACTGTACCAGCTCCATCACCTTGGAAATTTTTCCTCTCTGCTTCGTCTTCTACAAGAAGTATAAAAGTAGTGACTATTGTATGTTGTTGTTAAGTGTCGTCAAGTGAGGTCCAACTCCTAGCAAGTCTGTATAGTATTTCTGAGGAATAACTACTAAGATTGAACCACCGATTTGTGGTTCAATCTGTCTTTGCAGTCCAGCACGTTATCCAGCAGCATCACACCAGGACTCCAACTATCTTAGAAGAGGTATCTTGTAGGAGTCCTGATGTGGCATTTTAAGATAAGCACTGGATTTCAAAGTCAGTTTGGACCACAAGGTCAATGGTTCAAACACACCAGCTGCTCCTCAGAAAACCTATACTGATTGGCTAAGAGTTGGAACCAACTTATGTCACTTAACAAACAAGCATCTTAGAGAAGGTGGTTGAAATTACATAAAATAATGCATGTAAACCTCTTACTGGTGCCTGGAACTCAATAAAAGACAATTTTTGTATATTATTAGGTATTTATGTCCCGGATGACTTCACCTATAGCGCTATGCCCTTATCTCTCTCTCTCTCTCTACATAACCTGAACAAGTTCCACCTCCTTAGATGATGTTGTTGTTGTTAGGTGCCATCAAGTCAGTACCGACTCATAGTGACCCTATGCACAGCAGAATGAAACACTGCCCAATCCTGGGCCAATCTCACAACTGTTGCCACACTTAGATGATGAGGACTCCAAAATTGATATTTCTTTCTCAGATCTTAGATCTACAAGCAATTCCTATATAGCAATTTTTTTATTAAACAGTTCTTATTGCATGATCCATAGGCAAACAGCAAACTACATGAATAACACTGACTGTACTCTCTTTTCCTCAAATCTGGCACTTCCTGTATTGTATCCTCAGGACCTAGAATCACCACTACTCTATCCAGCCCATATCTACCGAGACCTGAGAATCCATCAGTTTCTAAACACTGTTGATTTTATTCCCCATTTCCTTAAATTCCCTCAAATGAGTCCCCTTCTCTCATCCTCACTGCCACCTGGATTACCTCAGTGATCTTCTAACCAGTAATGGATCCTCTAAACCATCCTCTGTAGTCCTGGTGTGACACTATGAGTTAATGAGCTGGCCTTCAAAGTCAGTTTGATCCACAAGGTCCGCAGTTCAAGCTCACCAGCCACTCCTCAGAAACGCTATACAGGATTACTTTGGATTGGAATCAACTCAACGGCACTTAACAACAACAACAAACCAACTTCTGGAGTCCTGGTGGGATAATTTCTGTAGTATAAGGACTACACTACTAACTGTAGGGTTGATGGTTCAAACCCACTAGGGGCTCTGCAGAAGAAGGATGTGACTATGCTTTAAGAAAGACTTATAGTCTCAGAAATCCTATAGAGGGTCTCTTTGAGTCAGAATGAGTCCTGGAGTGGCACTGTAATAAAGCACAGAACTTCTAACTGGAAGACTGCCAGTTCAAACCCAGTCACTCCTTGGAAATCCTATACAGGGTCGCTGTAAGTCACATTTGATTGTGGACTGCAAGGATGGTATGAACCATAAGGTTGGTGGTTCAAACATATGAGCAGCTCCTAGGAAACCCTATACAATGGGTCGCTATAAGCCAAAACCTACTTGGCAGAACTTAACCATAGTAACAATGTGAGTCAGAATCTACTATATAGCAGTGGATTTTGGTTTAAATACTGATATTTTTATAAATGTAATCTTGTTATCCTGTTTCTCTACATATGTAAAATGTTTCTATGACTGACAATTTGATTAGGAAAATCTAATTCTTTAATGTAGTATACAAGATATGAATGGTCTGGCTTCCCTGCAGCCCTTCAGCCTTATCCACCACCACTATCCCACAGGTATTTATTGATTCCCTATTTTATACCCTCTTCCCCTATTCTTACTATTCTTCCCTTAGTTTCAACTATGTAGGTCTCAGTTTTTCTTCAAAATTCAACACACATCTCTCTTAAAAATTTTTTTAACAGCTTCCCTTTAATTTTGAGAGATATGAGCTTTCTTCACGAGCCCCCAAAGCACACATGTCTAATAATCTCACAGTGGTTTTAATTTTCTTATTCCATAGAACAATTCAGTTTTGATGTCTTAAGACTTCACACAAGCTTAGCATACAAAAGATGGAAAGGAACACTAATGAACAAATTCGTAATTTTCATGAATTCTTTCTGGAATACATAGGGATATTAAGTTAATCTCATTTTACAGAAGGAAAAAAAAAAAAAAAACAGACAAAAAGAGGTTCAAGGTAGCATATCTGGTACTTCAGAATTTTAATGACTCAAAGTAAAATAATGGCCCTTTCCTGTTGTCACTATGTCTAACAACAGCTAGCAAAAGATTCTGCTCACATTAGTCTCTTTTATTCTTGATCTGTTGTTGTTGTTTTTTTCTAATTTAAAGAATTTATTTGGTAATGCTGAATGATGATGTACGGAGGAGATTGTAATCATTGCAATGAAATGATGAGTGTAAAACCGATGTTGCCCCATGGAAACTATCACTCAGTTCACAATAAAAAAACTTAAAAAAAAAATTATTTGGTTCCCTACTTTTAGTTCATTGAAGGAGACACCTTTAGCCATTCAGTGGTTTTAATAGTAAATGTGACAGTTATATATAGAGAGATTTAATCACACTTTCTTGAACGAGCTTTTTAAAAATTATTTTTAACTCTGAGATTGAAAGGAAATTGTCTCTTTTAGCCCTGTAAGTCCCTGAATTTATGGACTCTGTTCCTTTTATCCTGTGTACAAACTGGCCAATTCTTACCCATATTCATCTCTTTATTGCAGTACCTTGTGAAACAGCAATCCATGCAACTCACACACATTACTAGCATGCTATGTTCTACTTCTTGCTCTAGATATACAAGTTAAATAGGTACCTTAACTCCCTTCCCAATTATCTTAGGGAACAGCTTACTATTTTTCTAGCCTCTAATAGTACCTTCCTTGTCAACCAGCAACCTACTGGTAAGCCGATGCCATATTATAGGTTTTGATGCAGGAATGCCCACTTCAAGGTACAAGTTTTGTTTCTGCCACTGTGGGCTATGTTATGCTGCAGTACCAACCTTAAAACTGATATTTTAAATGATATTTCTCATTCACGTTGCATATTCAACATAGGTCTAAAAGACAGCTCTGTTCATCAGAGGTTTTATCTCAGTTCATACTTTCATAATTACATGGCAAAGGTAAGGAACATAGCAAATGAAACTCAGTGTCTGAAAGTCTTTACGCATATTTGCCGAAACAAGTCATGTATCTTTGGGACTGGGAGGTACAACGAATGCTACCATATGTCTGAAAACCAGAATATTTTTGAACAGCCCTAATTTAATGAGTGTGACAGTCATTTAGTGACAGAAGTAATAGTAAAATGCATGTCCTTGGCTCCTTGTATTTTCATCACTTTAAGTGTTTGTATTAAGAAGAGCAAAGAAATTAATCTGAAGTATACATCCAGTCCAAAATCATATAAAAAATGATAGAGATCTAAAATAATTTGTTTAACATTATATATCTCCACTTTATATATATCCACTTTCCTAACAGGGCTTTAACTGAAAAGTATTCATCATTTCTCAACCTCAGTGGGATAAAATATGCAAATGAAGCTCCCAAAATCTTTCCATTTGGAAGTAGCATTCTTCTCTGTTCCTTCCTTCATCAAAACAGATATTCATGTATATATGCAACTGAAAGAATAATTTTTTTTAGAACGATCAGCATGAGGCTAATTCCTATGAAATGGAGGTTAAAGAAATCCCAAATGTCCAACTTTTCCAAAACACTATACCATTCCACAATCCCTGATATCATCCACTACTCATCCCATCAGTATTCTCCCACATATCCCAGCTTCCAAACTTCACTGCAACTTCACACAGAACTCACAACCCTTAAAGGAAATGGCTCACCTGGTTGTGGAGGCTGGCAAGTCTCAAATCCATAGTTCTGATGTCAGTCTGTGGATACTTCTTACTCATGCTGTGGGGTCACAAGGCTATGAAAGATGGCAAAACAGGTCTGGCAGCCACCTGAAATCCCAAGAATTGGAAGTCAGATGGAGGTGAGCTTGATTAGTCAAGCAAAGCTCTACATTGCTCCCTCACATCACCAACTGGTACATTTTATACCCAGCATGAGGACAAAGTTGACCAAGCCTTCATTAGACTGTAGTTTTTAAACTCACAACTAGACCTGTTAACAATCACTCACACTGAACCATATAATCCAATCAGCATTTAGGTTGGTTCTTAAAGACCACAACAGCTGTTCACATGCCACCCCAAGTATGCTTGTCAGATGAACGAAGAAAAACAGAATTTGGATTACAGATCAAACAAATATTTTTTACTATAAATATGTCCCAAATAATATATGGGATATAATCAAAATAATATTTAATCTATAAAACAATAACATGATTACTTAAAGAGGAAAAGCCAGTAAAAGGCCAGGAATATTTTTATATTTAAAATGCATGAGACACTATTTCATTTCCACTAGGATATATAATAGAAAATGAATAGAAAATAGTAAATGTTAGCAAGAATGTAGGGACACTGGAATCCTTAGCTCTTGCTAGTAGGAATGCAAAATGGTTCAACTTTTGTGGAAACATTGTGGCACTTCCTAAAAAGTTAAAAATAAAAGTACTACATAATCCAGAAATTCCATGCCTATGTAAATACTCAAAGAATTTAAAAGCGGAAACTCAAACAGATACTTATATATATATATACCAATGTTCATTGCAGCACTATTTACAATAGTCAAAAAAGGTGAAAACAACAAATACACATCAAAAGATGAAAGGATAAAACTATGCTTCCAACATACAATTGAATACTACTTAGTAAGGAAAATCAACTGATGATACATGTTACAATATGGATAGAGCTTAAAGATATTATACTGAGTAAAATGACTCAATCACAGAAGTATAAATTCTATATGATCTAATTCATAAAAAGACAACAATAGGAAGAGGTATGGAGACTAGTGTTTCTTACTCATTACCAGAGAAAGGAGGGAGGGGGGAGGGGGAAGTACTGCTTATCAAGTACTGAGTTTCAGTTTATAATGATGGAAAAAATTCACATTGATTAAGGGTAGTCTTGCATAATCAATTATTGTAATTACTATCAATAAGTTATACACCCAAACAAAGTTGATTGGCAAAAATTATGTGACAGATATATTTAAAACAATGACATAAAAAGAGTACCAACTAAAGCTGGCAACATACAACCAAACATCTCATGGTATTTGGTACCTTGGTATTTAGGATCATGATTTCATGGAACATCCAAATTAATTAACTTCATAACATTTTTAATATTTCTGTTCTATATCTTAGTTTGTTGTGTTGTGCCTGGAGTCTTAAATGTTTGTAAGCAGCCAACCAAGGCACAACAATTGGTCTTTATTCATACAGAGCAACAGATGAAGAAGGAGAGTCAGGAATAGAAAAAAAGGATCTATTGTGTGGTTACTTGCTTTGATGAATAACTGTCTCTTATGCCATGGAGCCAGAAGTGGATGCTGCCCACATACCATCACTGAACACGTTGATAAAATATTTTGCAGAATTCTGATCAAAAGGTGAAAAATGAAATTTCAAAATTTACATGAACTCTAGACTTTCTGAAGCCAAGGAAAGTGGTTGAACACCCCAAACTACAGTACCGATATAATGTTTAAAACTTAAATCAAAAATAAAGAAAACAACTGTTGTGCCTTGGATGGCAAGTCTTCATTAGGAACTTTAGCTTCAGAGTCAGTGGGAGAAAGTAGAATCCTCACTGAACAGTTTCCATCTTGTCTAGATGGGTATGGTGAAAGGAAATGGGGATAGGATTCTTTTAATGGTGAGTAATTGTTATGACTAATCAAGATTGTCACAATTGTAAAGGTAGAAGATATATAAACAAAAAGAGAGGAGTAGTTAATCTTACATTCCAGGAAAGGAGGACTCTAGTACCAGCAAGAGGGAAGAACATGAGCAGAAACTAGGATGCTAACCAGAGAAGCAGGGACACCAGAGATGGAGGCAGAGATATTGCATGGAGACGGGACATATGAGGAATCTAGTATCATGGAAAGAGAAAGACTGTGTGCTGATGGACTGGGGGCTGGTTTTCAAAATGTGTACTTTCGGTGTTTAAACAATTATATATTCCTACAGGTTTTTTAATACATCAAAAAAGGGGATTGTAATGACTACAAAGAAACAAAATGCGATAGGGCGAGTGCAAGACTGATATTCTGACATGTAGTGTATCATTCAATTCTTAACAAAAGCTTAAAAAAAAGAAGTGGAGTGTGGATTGGAATTGCATTATACCTATAGATTGCTTTGGATGCACTGACATTTTCACAATGCTAAGTCTTCCCATCAATGAGTACAGTACATTGTTCAATTTTTGTTAATTTATTGGTTTCTTTTCTTTGTGTAAGTCTTATTTCTCAGATTAGACTTATTACTAAATATTTCATGTGTTGGGTAACTATTGTAAATGGTACTGTTTTGTCAATTTTCTTTTCAGAACTGTCTTTATCACATATTGATTTTGTACCCAGCCCCAATACTGAATATTTCAATGAGATCCAATAATTCTCTTGCAGAGTATTTGGGATTTTCTATATATAGGATCATATCATTTACAAATAGAGTTTTACTTATTCTTTCCAATTTACATGTCTTTAATTTCCTTTCTTGCCTTATAGCTTTACCTGAGACTTCCAAAACAAATATGACTAGGAGTGGTGATAATGAGTATCCTTGTCTGGTTTTTGTTTACAATGGGAGTGATTTTAGTGTCTTTCCCTTGAGGGTAATGTGGTAGTTGGATTTGTATATTTGTTCTCAATTATGTTGAGGAATTCCCCTTTTAGTCCTACTTTGTCAAATTTTTTTTTATCAGGAATGGATATTGGACTTTTTTCAAATGCTTTTTCTGCATCAATAGATATGATCATGTGGTTCTTTTTCTTTTTTATTTATATGGTAGATTATACTCATTGTTATTCTAATATTGAAACATCCTTGCATCCATGGTATGAACCCCACTTGGTCATGATGGATAATTATTTTGAAATATTAAATTCTATTGGTTAGGATTTTGTTGAGATTTTTTGCATCCATGTTCATGAATGATACTGGTCTATAATCTTCTTTTATAGTGATGCCTTTGCCTGGTTTTGGTATAAGGGTTGTGCTCACTTCATAAAATATATTCAGTAGTTTTCCATCATTTTCTACATTCTAGAATAGTTTGAGTAAAATTTGTGTCTGCTTTTTGAAAAATTAACCAATAAAGTCTGTACAGAGTTAAATTACCTGATTAATTTCTTCTTTGTTACAGGCATTTTCAAGTTTTCTACTTCAGTCTGTGTTAGTTTAGATAGGTCTTGTTTTTCTAAAAATTTGTCCGTTTCCTATTGATTTATAAAGGTATTGGAGAATAGTTCTTCATAATCTGTTATTATCCTATTTATTTCCATG
>NW_006408802.1:2730270-2736592 GCF_000296735.1 Chrysochloris asiatica
CCCAGGATCGAACACTGTTTCGTTCTGCTGTGCATGGAGTCGCTATGAGTCGGTTCCGACTTGATGGCACCTGACAACAACAACAACAATCCTGTTTTGAGTTCATTCATATTCTTTAAGGCTTATTTTCCCATCTTTTATGATGTAAGGAAATGTTCTTCCAGAAGATCTTGGACTATCTTTTCTTTGCTTTTGTTTCCATTCATTCTGAATAAGTTATTACTCTTCATATTATCCTACATGAATCTTAGGATATTTTTAAATTTTTCATTCTATTTTCTGATTGTACTTCTACCTTACTAGTATTGAGAGATTTATCTTCAAGCTCACTAATTTGTACATCCATTAATTCAAATCTATTTCTTTGCTCTTTCAACATACAATCTTCTGGATTTCTGTTTGCAGGTTTGTATTGTCTCCAATCTTTCATCTTTTTTGTTTGACTGTTCCTGAAGTTCTTTTCTGAATTCTCCCTGGTTTTCCTTGACCTTTTTGTCAATCATTTGGAGGTACCTAAATATCATTCTTTTTCAGGTAATTCCAATGCCTTTTTTTTAAAAAAAAACAAAAACAAAAATATTTTCTACCTCTAATTCTGGCCATTTATTTTTTAGTCACTCTGTCTTGTTTCTTTGTGTTAACAGACATTGTCTATTGCTCTTGAGATATTGTGGTTTTGTTGCACTTGTATTAATTTGATGATTTTATGTTAGTGTCTTCTAAGGCGATGAGCTTATGCAACATTCTGTTTACTATTCAAACAGTTCAGTTCATGATGGACTAACTAATGTTGGTTGGTGTCGTTGATCTGGTGGATAGCAACTGACATTGGCTTCTGACCCATTTGTGGGGATGTAGTGGGTACAGCTGTGGGTGGTCTGTATGGCAACAGTTGCTATAACCTGTTAGGTGAGGCAAGAAGACAAAATACCTGCACAAGAGAGAAGGAAAACCAACCAACCAACCAACCAACCAACCAACCAACAACAGTGAAAAAGGAAAATAAAGAAAACTTAAAAAAAAAAAAAAGATAATAGCCTTCTCTCCACTGCTTCTGAACAACCTACTGGTCTCTTGCCTTCACAGACAACAGAGAACATCCAAGATGCCCATGCTGTGCCTGGACAGTCCACACAGATCACCAGACTCTTCTTTTTTTCTTCTACCTCACACATCTTCTAGTTAGGGATAGTGCAGAGCTTGCCAAGGTAGACTTTGCAGATTTGGAGCAGGGCTACCTGAGCATAGTTATTGCTGATAGCTCCTCCCTCCTTCAATCGGGCAATCATTTCTGTGCATCTCTGACCACCCTGATTATGGGAGTTTCCCTGAGGGTGCTTGTGGGTGGAGGCCAGCCTCTATTCTGGTCACCAGGAGAGTGTAGGCAACAAGAAAATAAATCACTCCTTTGTCTCTTCAAACCACAGGTAGGTTTCTGCTATGCAAATATGTCTTTTTTGTCTCTGAAGCCACTCACAAATACTCAAGATAGCTGTGCAGGTCCAATCAGTCACCATACCTTATCAGTCACTCCTTGTTTTTCCGTGTCTGTTCAGCTCTCTCTCCTAGTAAGCAATCAATCCACTTCTCTTTCCCTTCATCTAACAGTTCTGGTCTATCATCTGTTTCATTTGGTTTTAGGTAGCTTTGTTATAGATGGTCTATACATCTTTCTGCCTATTCCATCACCTTGCCCTGCCTTCCAACAAAATCTCCTTAAAGTGTTAAAAAGCAAAGATGTTTTAGAACTAAGGTGTGCTTGACCCAAGCCATTTATTTTCATTTGCCTCATATTGATGTGAGTTGGACAATGAATAAGGAAGACCATAAATGAACCAATGTATTTGAATTACTGTGTTGGAGACAAATATTAAAAGTCCCTTGGACTGACACAAGAACAAACAAAACTGTGTTGGAGGAAGTACCACCAGAATGCTTCTTAGAAATCAGAATGCTCCTTAGAAACCAGGATAGTGAGATTTCATATCTCATAAGTTAGATGTAGTATCACAAAGAACCAGTTCATGGAGAAGGATATTATGCTTGGCAAAGTGGATGGTCAGCAAGAAAGAGGAAGACCACTACGAGATGGATTTACAGTGTCAGCAGCAATGAGCTCAAGCTTAGAAACAATTTTAAGGATGGTAAAAGACTGGACAGTGTTTCTGTTCTGTTGTGCATAAGGTTGCTGTGGGTCAGAACCAATTCAAAGACACTTAACAACAACAGTCACTTTCCATAATTCATTTAATATAATACAATCAATCAGTCTATTAAGGTCATCAAATTGTAAGTTATGTCCTAATATTAATCAGTTCTGAGTCATAAAATAAGCAAATTAACACAGATAGATCACTTGTAGGGAAAGATACAAGCTATGTGAGCATCATAAAGAGCCAAGGAAGTCCAGGGATACGGACAAAAAAGGGATTCCACAGGGTCAAGAACCTGATTTGGTCTTACAGCTTACAGATTAGGAGAAAATAAATTTATATTCTTTAAAGCAACCCAGGGGTCATGGTGTGGCACTGTAGGATCAAAACAGGACTGTGAACCACAAGGTCAGTAGGTCAAATTCACCAGCTGCTTCTTAGAAACCTTGACAGGGTTGCAAAGAGTCAGAACCAACTAGACAGCACTTAACAACAACAAAGCCACACATCTGTGGTATTTGTTATACAGGAACACTAGGAACCTACATAAACACCCACACATAGACAAATATAATGTTTTAAAATATTGGGAATAAAAATCCTAAAAACTTTCTGATGGGGTAAAAAATATAAACACAGGATGAACAGGTTAACTGTCTTAAAGCAGTTTGTCAATAATAGATTCCTTTGTTGTAAAGGAGAAATGATTTTGAGACTTCAATTCAGACTCACCAAAATTTTCAATCAAGTTTTAAAGATAGAAAACATTATTTCCAGACATGCTAATACTCAGGAAATTTTTCTTTCATATGCCACTTCTTAATAACTTACTTGATAATATCTGGGTGAAAATGAAACAAATAAAAATAAACTATAGGCAACTTCTGGTTTGGGGGTGGGAGAAGCAGAGACAGTTAGGAAAGGCTCCTCAGTGGAGGTACAGAAAAACCAGAGAAGGCGCTTTTCCAGAGCAACTCTAGAATTTTGGATCTAATATAAGGCACAGGTGTCAGTTTCCCAAGCCCACTGGTGGAGAAATCTGAAAGAGAGTACGGTGATTTCTGAATAGATCAGGTGGGATGCTCCCTGCAGGCCCCTTGGCCTGGGCTGAGATCAGAGGGCAGGGCTACAAGGGGTATGATACAGTGGTATAGTGATAAAACCACAGAACGGCATCTAAAAACAGAGCTATGATGGATTTTAAACATTTCTTTCCTCCTCTCCCCTGTCATACCCTCACTGTCTAGCCCAGACACCTTCAGAAAGGTGGGAGAGCACCCCCAAAAGGGCATAGCTTTGCACCCACAGATTCCCCATGGGGCAAGGAGTAAGTAACTGGACGCCCCATTGGTCCCACAGACTGATCCTTTGGCTGCTTCTTATGATGTCTAATTTTGGCACTCAGACCTAAAGTTGACCTGGACAGGACCTTTTACTTCTGCCTTACCTAGCAAGAAACAGTAGGTCAGGTCATATAGCCAAACCATATGTGCACCTTGTAAAACCCCAACAAAAAAGGAAGGAACCAACACCAACTACTATATACAAGGACACAGCTATTTTGAGAATTATGCTGTGCATATGGAGATACCTAACTGACCTTCAGAGATAAAAATAGTGGACAGTCTTACTTCCATTCATTTCTCAATATCTATCTAAGCACATCCACGGTGGTGGCTAGAGGAGGGTCCTGAGCGAGTGGACACCCCCACCCACCACTGGAGGTTTCTACAGTGCATGACACTGACCTGAGGAGCAAAGGCTAATGGTCAGTCAGCTACGGTTTTATTTTTGGTTTTGAGTGGTCATTTTTATCTCTGCTTTTATATTGTTTCTGTTTTTGGTCCTTTTAGTCTCACTTTTTTCCTGGAGGTGGGAGATTTCTCTCCCTATGTTACCCAAGAAGAAACAGCAATTGTGCCCACATAGCCAAGCTACAAGCATACCCCAAAATATCTCACCATGTGGGCAGAAATCAATACCAGCTGCTACACATTCTATAGATAGCCAAGACATGCTAAGATTACTCACAGTTGAGTAATAAGAGACGTGAAAATGGAAGCCTATCTTCAGATCGCATCCACGAGGAAACACTCAGCAATCTTAGCAATACAGCAACATACAGTCATTTAATCATTGAAAACTCACGTAACCATTGAAAATGTACAAGAAAAAATAACAAAAGATCTCAACGTATGTCCAGAAACAGAAAAGAGTAACTGAAACAAATTAGCTGGAAGCAGATCTAGATTCCCATTAGAAGAAGAACAGGCTTTGGATCTGTCCAAGAAGAAATTCAGAACAATAATATGGAGACAAATTCAAATGCTCTGAAAAGGGGTGGAGGAAAACAAGGAAGAAATCAGGAAAGAACTATAGGAGCAATCATACAAGATAAATGTAGCATTGGAAACAATTCAAAACCTGCAAAAGGAGGTCCAGATGATTAATAATAAAATATCAGAAATGAACAATACACTGAAAGGGCAAAGGCGTAAAACTGAAAAGATGGAAGCCAGAAGCAGCAAGCTGGAAGACAAATTTTTCAATACTGCTAAGATAGAAGAGCAAGTAGAAAAAAGGATTAAAAAACCAGAAGAGAATCTAAGATACATGTTGGATAACATGAAGAAGAATAAGTTAAGAATTACTGGCATTCTGGAACAGCAAGAATCACAGAAGTCCACAGAGGAGATAGTTGAGGATGTTCTGGAAGAAAATTTCCCTAACATCTTGAAGGATGAGAAGATAAGCATTCAACAACCTGAACAAACCCCAGGAAGGATAGACACAAAAGATAATCATCAAGTCATATCATAACTAAGCTCTCCAAAATCAAAGACAAGGAGAGAATTCTAAAAGCAGCCAGGGCAAAGAGAAGTGTTACTTACAAAGACAAGCAAGTCAGATTATGCTCTGAACTCTCAACAGATACCATGCTGTAATAAGGCAATGGGGAGATATCTATAAAACCCTAAAAGAAAATAAATTGCCAACCAAGAATTGTCTACCCAGCAAAGCTGCCAATCAAATATGATGCTGCAATCAAAGTATACCAGGATATACAGAAGCTAAGAGACTTGATCAAAGGCAACCCAGAACTTCAAAACATCCTAAAGGGAGTTCTTTGGACTGAAAACCAATAACAAGAGACAACAACCAGAGATTGACAGACATGGCAACACCACCCAGAACTCAATAGACAGATAGCACAGTCTAGAACAGAACAAAATTACAACAACAAATTCAGAGGACCTGGGAGTTCCATCAAAGATCAAAATAATAACAATATCAAAGAAGCAAAAATTTAGGAACAGAGATCCAGGTGGTGAGGAAGTCAGGTAGATTGCAGGATACAACAGACTGTATTAAATGGAGAGAAAGGTTAATAGACTATAGGGTAACCTCAAAGAAAGTTAATTCTTCACAACATACCATGAAAATGAAGATCCAGG
Organism: Chrysochloris asiatica; assembly: GCF_000296735.1. Classification (NCBI taxonomy): domain Eukaryota; kingdom Metazoa; phylum Chordata; class Mammalia; order Afrosoricida; family Chrysochloridae; genus Chrysochloris; species Chrysochloris asiatica. The sequence continues at coordinate 2,735,879 of NW_006408802.1, forward strand.
TAGACATGGTAACATTAAGACTAAGAAGAAATTGACAAGAACTCAGCACAAGAAGGCATGCAGAAAAAGGAACGAGCAGCACCACAAAAACAAACAAACATAATGACAGCAATTAATTAATACCTATTAATTCATAACTACACTGACTGTCAATGGATTAAATGCACCAGTGAAGAGACAGAGAGTGGCAGAATGGATAAGAAAACAAGACCCCTCAATATGCTGCCTGCAAGAGACACACATTACACACAAATACAAGAACAGACTAAAAGTTAAAGGATGGAAAAAAAATACAAACCTAATTATAAAAATAATATAAAAAAAAACAAGCAGGAGTGATAATAAAAATCTCTGATAAAATAAACTTTATGGCAAAAACGAGCATAGGAGATAAAGAAGGCCACTAGCGCATGATTAAAGGGTCAACTGAACAAGATGACATAACCATAATAAAGATCTCTGCTCCCAATGAAAAAAACACCAAGATATATAAAGCAAACCCTATTAGAATTGAAGAAAGAAATAGAGAAATCTACAATTATAGTGGCAGATTTTATTTACTATGCCACTTTCTAAAAGGGAAAAAACAACCAGAAAGAAACTTGACAAAGTTATAGAGGAACTAAACAGCACAATCAACCAACTTGACCTAATAGATGTGTACAGACCATTCAAGTCAACAACAGCACAATACACATTATTTTCCAGTGCACA
>NW_006408802.1:2736692-2737852 GCF_000296735.1 Chrysochloris asiatica
TCTTTGTTCAACTGACCCTTTAATCATGAGATAACATCCTTCATTGTCTCTTATGTTTATTTTTACTTCACAGTCACTTTATAGGAAATTGATATTGCCACTGCTGCTCATTTTATATTGCCATTATCTTGATACATTTTTTCTATACTTTAATTTTTTAATCTCTGCTTTTCTTTGTGTGCAAGGTGTGTTTCTTGTAGACAGAACATTGGAAGATTTCTGTTTTCTTATCCATCCTGCAACTCTCTATCTCTTGACTGGTGTATTTAATCCATTCACTTTCAGTGTAATTCTTGTTAAGTAAGAATTGATAGCAGTTATTTTACTGTGTGATTTCTAGGGGTGCTTCTAGTTTCTTTGCTCTTCATGCTTTCCTGTGCCGAGTTCATATTTTGTGCATTTTCTTGTCAATTAATTCATTGTCTTATTGTTTACAAACTCTTCATGATTTTCTCTTTTCTTGATTTGATATGAAGGTATATTAATTTCATTTGATGTCATCCTGCAATTTGTTAATTTCTTCTCCAGTTTAAAACAGCCTGTTATATCCTTAAATCTACCTGACTTCCTTGCCATTTGGAATTTTGAAACTATACTTTCCTTCTTTTGGCTATGTAACTGTCTTCATTATACATTGATATCTCTGATTTCCTATTTTCAATCTTGTAGGTTTATTTTGCTTTAGATATTTCCATATCTGGATTGAATTCTGGATAATACTGCAATGCATGTTAATTTCTAGTTGTTGTCTACTATTGTTGGTTCTCAGTCCAAAAGGTTCTGTTTAATATTTCTTCTAAAGTTAGCCTGTTTTTAACAAATTCCATTATTTCTGTTTATCTGGAAATGTTCTAATTTTGCTTTTCTGTATTTGACGTAAAGTTTTGCTGAGCGTATGAGTCTCAGTTGGTATTTTATTTATTTCAGAGCTTTATGTATATCTCCCCATTGTCTACTTACCTGCATTGTTTCTGTTGAGAAATCAAAGCTTAATTTTTATTGTTTTTTGTTTGTAGGCAACTTTTCATTTTTCCTAAACTGCTTTCAGGGATCTTTCTTTGCCTTTGATTTCAGAGAGTTTGATTATGATATGTTTGGTAGTTTTTTTTGTGTGTGTTTTTTTTTTTTTTTTTTTGGAGGGGGCTATCCTGTTTTGAGTT
>NW_006408802.1:2759529-2760503 GCF_000296735.1 Chrysochloris asiatica
AATATTTGGAGAGACTGGTACCCTCCTACATTGCTGGTGTGATTCCAAAATGGTACAGCCACTCTGGAAAACAGTATGGTGCTTCCTCAGAAGGTTGGAACTAGAAATACCTTGGTGGTGGTTGTGGTTATACGCCGTGGAGTCGGTTCCAACTCATAGCAATCCTGTACAGGGTTTCTGAGGCTGTAAATCTTTATGGAAGCAGAAAGCCTCATCTTTCTCCCATGGAGCAGCTAGTAGTTTCTAACTGCTGACCTTGCAGTTTGCAGCCCAATTTGTAACCACTATGCTACCAGAGCGTCAGCAATCCCTCTACTTGGTATTTATCCATAAGAAATACAAGCCATAACATGAGTAGACATATGCACACTAATGTTCACAGCAGCACTATTTTACAATAGCAAAAAGATGGAGACAGCCTAAGTGCCCATCAGTGGAAGAATGGATAAATAAACTTTGATACATAGACACAATGGAAGATAATGCTAACTTGAAGAATAACAAGGAAGTTGCAAGGCACTGCATGACATGGATGAACCTTGAAGACAATATGCTAAGTGAAATTAGACAGTCGCAAAAGGAGGAATACTGCATAACCATTATTGCAAAAGCTTAAGAAAAAATTCACACACTAAAAGGGGGAAAAATCAAAATTCTTTGTTGGTTACTGGGGTCTAGGTGGTAGGGCAAGGGGAGGGAGGGGAAGGTAGAGCATAGGGTAGGGAATAGACACATGATAGTTTGGGAGTTGGAAGTGGAGGCAATACACAAAAATGGGGATGGGAAAGGAAAAACAAGGTAGATAGAATATTTAGGCAGGTTTACATGAGCTAAGTGGGACAGAGGTAAATAGCAATATATGTTCAAGCTTCTAATAACAGGGCTCTGGGATACAGGGATTGAGGCTTGGTTTGAATGGGTAAAAGAGGGGAAATAATGTTAAGATGCTTGACTGTCTTAAGAATCTTGGTTTC
>NW_006408802.1:2760747-2761812 GCF_000296735.1 Chrysochloris asiatica
ATACATGGAATCCTGATCTCCATCCAGAATCCTTTGAGGTGGGAAATTTCCACTGGAAAAAGACAAGCAGATCAACCTGGAACAGCTAGAGGAAAAGAAAATACGTTTTGAAAGAAAGACCAGCAAAATAATAATAATAATAATAATAATGGCAGTCTAATTGACTACTACAAGAACAAGGAAGTTGTTCTCAGGGAGCAATCAAGACAACAAATCAAACCCCCTCAGGGCAAATCCCCTTCCAAGACTGAGACTCAAGGGAGCAGGTATGTAATCTTGCTGGTGGCCACATTAAGGGGGGGTGGGGGAGAAACAAGTGTCCAGATGATTTCAAGTTAGAGGAGATGCATAAGAACACTCATATTTGCAGATAGTACCCATCTGACCTACCTTCAATGGCTGGATGATCAGAACTCTGCTAGAGGAAGAAAGAAGAGGAAAAAAAAAGTATAATCTGCCACAATATGATTAACTTGATCTACACTTATGGATGTAGTAACTTAAAAGAGAGAAAGAATCTTTACAGCAAGTGTCATTCCCACCCTCTCTGTACACAGCTTTGACAGGGATGGGCAACGTAGACATTGAGTACACAATTTGGGGTGGGGGTGCTTGCTATGAAGGCATGAAGTAACTGGCTTACAAGTTTTCAAAAGTATCTTAGTTTCATTAAGCAGTTTCCAACCTGTCTAGATGGGGCTGTTAAAAGGAGATGGGGATAAGATTCTCAGGGTTCTATAGTGAATAATTGTTACCAGGACTGACTGTGAATATTGCAAATGTAAAATGTAGATGTTTTGTAACAAAAGGAGGAGAGTGGTTGATCTTGCAGTCCAGAATCACAGGGCCCTGGCACCATCAAAGGAGAACAGAGTGTGGGACCCTATTCAGAGCAGCAGCAAAGCAAGAGGTGGACGCAGAGACGATGATGTAGAGAGATGGAGTAGATGAGGACTCTAGACTCAAGGAGTGAGAGGGACTGTGTGCTGGCGGCCGAGGCACAGGCTTGCAGGATATGCTGTTTGGTTGTTTGAATGTTTATATATTTCTGAGTGCTTTGGTGTA
>NW_006408802.1:2761912-2769115 GCF_000296735.1 Chrysochloris asiatica
AAAAAAAAAAAAAATCAGAGGGAATGGAAGCAAATTCTATTGAATGATGATGCATGGAGGGGACTGTAATCATTGCACTGAAACAAACTATGATAGGATGAATGTAAAGCTGATGTTCTCCCATGTAAACTATCACTCAATACACAATAAAAACATAAATAAATAAAATAAACCATAAAAGATGGAGGTGTTTGGAAGAATGATGAAGACATATGCAAGGGCAAAAGGGAATAGATATAAATATAGAAAACTTTGGTACAACAATGTTCTACAGGAACATACAGACTGAATGGTTATGGGAAGAGGAGTGGGATATATTATACATATTTATATATTCTATAAATACATAAGATTTTGAAAGAGGAAATTGGCACATGGGTATTTACCTTTCTTGTAAGCCCATCATGAATATGGCAGAGCATACAGCAGGCAAACTGAAGAAAACTTCTGAGATATTGTTGAACATCTTAAGGCATTGGGGCTCATGGCTATAGTCTCAGGAGACACCATAGTCAAATGGCATAATGTAGTCCACAAAGACAATGATCTACATCTTACTTTGGTGAGTAGCATCTGGGATCTAAAAAGCTCATGAATCTAAGGTACAGCTAATGATCTCTCCATGTGCAGAAGAAAGAACAGTGATTAAAATTAAAGAGATTTGGACTCAATTAGTCCAATGGATTAATGTGAACCTCAGTTTCTGTGATGCTGAGACCAGAAGAACTGGAAGGTGCCCAATTCCCACTACCAATTGCTCTGAAAGGAATCACATTAGAAGGTCGTGGATAGAGCAGCAGAATATGTGGAACAAAACTAAAAAGTACAAAAAAAAAAAAAAAACCATAGAAGGTCGTGGATAGAGCAGCAGAATATGTGGAACAAAACTAAAAAGTACAAAAAAAAACCCAACAAAAAACTACACCAGGATTACTGGTCAGAAAGAGATTTGAGGAACCTGAGAGACTGTGGCCCTCGACCACCCTTCAAGTCTGAAAGAGAACTCACCTTTGTGAACCAATTTTAAGCCAAGCAGTAGGAAAATATATAGGGGGTACAACAACACTAGTAAGGTATGTTGACCATGGAATGGTCAGTCATTCAAAATAAAAGGGGTAACATTTACCTAAGGACAAAGTTGAGAAAGGATGGTAAGACGGGTTAGATGGAAAAGGGAACCACAGGGAGGAAGCTGGCTAACTATTGTTGCACGGAGGGGATTGCAATTATTCAGGGGAAACAAAGTGTATGATTTGTAGAATGAAAAACTGATGATCTTGTCTGTAAACCTTCACTCAATTCACTATAAGAAATTTTCTTTTTAAATGAATAAACCAAAAAAGAAAAAGACACAGGAATTAAAATAAGTTGAACATTTTAAAAAAGCAATATAGACATGTCCTAGAATAAAAGAGAATAATAGTCTTATTATTTTTTATTACTATTATTACTTACTGAGAAAATAATAGTCACTATTGAAACAATAGCCGGAATGGTCCTGATGAAGAACTCTGGAAAGGAAAAATCCATAAATACTTTGGGGATAAGCAGTGGTTTTCTTTTATTGTTGTTGCTGTTAAGTATTGTTATTGTTAGGTGCTGTCCAGTTGGTCTGACTCATAGCTGACCTTTGCACAGCAGAACATTGTCCTGTCTTCTGTCATCCTCAAGTTATGTTTAGACTCTTTTTGCTGCCACTGTGCCAATTCATATCTTGGTATTTTTTGCTGACCCTCTACTTTACCAAATATGATTACTTCTCCAGGGATTGGTACCTTCTGGTAACATGTCTGAAGTATAAGAGATGAAGTCTTTGCCATCGTTTCTTATAAGAAGCACTCTGGTTGCACATCTTCCAACACAGATTTGTTTGTTCTTCTGGCAGTCCATGGAACTTTTAATATTCTTATCCAATGCCATAATTATAATGTATCAATTCTTCTACAGTCTTCTTTTTTTATTGTCCAGCTTTCACAGCGTATGTTGTTGTTGTTGTTCAAGTGTCATGAAGTTCAACTCACAGCAACCCTGGATAGGTTTTCTGAGAGCTTGGTGAGTTTGAACCACCAACTCTGTTGTTCAAACTAACCTTATGGTCCAATAAATAATTCTGCAATGCCACACCAAGATTCCACATGGCTTGGGTCAGGTACACCTTAGTCCTCAAATTGATATCTTTATATTCTTAAACACTTTAAAGAGGACTTTTGTAGCAGATTTGTCTAGTGCAATATGTCATTTGATTTCTTGACTGCTGCTTCCATGAGTGTTGATTGTGGATCCAAGCAAAATGAAATCTTTGACAACTTCAATCTTTCTCCATGTATCATGATGTTCTTTATTGGTAGTGAGAATGTTTGTTTCTTTACAGTGAGATATGCTTCATACTAACTGCTGTAATCTTTTACCTTCATCAGTATTTTAAGTCCTCTTCACTTCCAGCAAACAAAGTTGTATCATTTGCAAGTCACAGTTTGTTAATGATTCTTCCCAAAATACCATTTTCTCTATATAATCCAGCTTCTCATATTATTTGCTCTACATACAAAATAAACAGGAATGGTGAAAGGATACAGTCCTGGTCCACACCTTTCCTTATTTAAAAACATTCAGTATCCCTTTATTCTGTTCTATTAAGTGTCACCTGATCTAAGTACAGTTTCCTTAAGAGCACAACTAAGTAAGTGTTCAACAGCACCCATTCACAGTGTTGCCCACAGATTTTTATGATCCACAGAACAGAAAGACTTTTCATAGTCAATAAAGCACAAGTAGACATGTTTCTGTTATTCTCTGCTTTCAGCCTAGATCCATCTGACGTCAGTATGGGAAGCGCTTAACTCTCAGTGCTTGGCAAAGCCGCACTAGGGGGAGAGACATTATGCACAGCATATGATTCTCAAAAGCTGACCCTTATCTTCCCTTCAAGTTAGCCCTGAATTTACTTTTAAAAATATATAATTTGACAATATTCACAGCTTTCACTATGAGTTCTACAAACCTTAGGAAAAACTAGCTTAGCAGCAATTGCTTTCAGCCTTGGTGGATTGAATACAAAGAGAAATTGTATAAATTACTCCCTTTCCTTAGAAAACCTATGTAACTGCATTTGTGAGGCCACAAAAACAGATAGCATATTAGAGTCAAGCTGACCTACCCCCATAAACTTCACCACATTCAGTCACTAGCTAGAATTCACAAACCCTTACATACAGACACCTGCGTAAACAAGTAGACAATAATGAATTTAAGTGAAGGATAGTTTTGACTTAATAATCTACACTTCTTGCAGCAAGTAGCCAGGTTGGACTTTATGCCACATAGCTTCCAAGTGATTTAATGAATACCTTTATTATAAAAATAATAGCACATTATGTAGGATAGAAAGTTTATAATCTTTTAGCAGAAACAAGAAGAAACAGTTTTATATCATACTGGGAAAGAACATGAAGGTCAGTCTGAACATCACAGAGTATTCTTGTTAAGGCTGTCTAATGACCAGGTGCAAGAATGTTGTGACTAACTATGTAATAATTCAAGAAATGATAAAAGTGTCAATGCATGTATTGTGTAATTTTAAGTATAAAAAATAAAGACTTGCTGAGCTGGGCTAGCAGAAGGAGCAGGCAGAGCCAGGGAAGGCAGAAGCAGGAGAAGAAGCAGAGAGCAGGAGGAAGAAGGGAGAGGGCAGACAGCAGAAAGGGCAGACAGCAGAGAGCAGAGGGCAGACAGCAAAGAGAACAGGAAGCAGAAGCAAGGGCAGAAGCTAGAGAGCATATCCAGACAGCACAACAAGTTGAAAAGCCTCTCGAGTTATATTCATTCATTTCTTCACCCGACGTTTCCGCGTATTCGCTCGTGTCCCACGACCCCCGCGGAGGGCAGGAACCCCCGCACGTCAGCAATGATATCCCTAGTTCCATTTCCTCTTCTAAATCTGTCTTGAATTTCCAGAAGTTCCCTGTCAATATGTTGTTACAACTTTTTGAATTCTCTTCATTTGTCCCATGAGCAAATGAAGGTCCAGAAAACTCTGCTCCATCATGTCATTAAGGTTGATTCTAATTTGAGGAGGCAGCTCTTTGGTATTTTGAGTGCCTTCCAAGATGATGTCTTATCCTCCCATATTATATCTGACAATGTTTCCCTGCTATTCATAAGGTTTTCATTAACTGAAAATTCAGAAGCAGTCTTCCTTCTTCTCGTTCTCCCTTGTCTTTCTTAGTCTGGAAGCTCTGCTGTAACCTGTCTAGCATGGGTGACTCTGCTGATATTTAACATACTGATGGCATCGTTTCCAGCATCACAACAACATACAAGTCACAACAGGATGACAAACTGACCAATAAGTGGTAGAAATTTGCCTTTACCATCTCCCTATTTACAGCTCCCCATTTAATAAGAAGAAATAAGGAAGTAAAAGGCTGAACAGAAAATTTCTCAGGGCAGTTCCAGAAAATAAAGTCAAACATAATGAAATGTGCAATGACCTGGTGTTAGAAAAAAGGAGAACACCCTCAGTATTTGTCAAACTGAAATAACTGAAGAAAAAATGTAAGCCCTGACTTGGAATACTGAAGGATTCTATGGGCAAAATACTGAATGATGATGTACAAAGCATCAAGGAGGATGAAAGGCATACACGGTCACTGCACCAAAAAGAATTGGTTGATGATTAACCACATAAAGAGGTCCCATATGATAAATGAGTAATGGTATTAAAGGAAGAAATCCAAGCTGCCCCGAAGGCACTGGCAAACAAAACAAAAAAAGACTCCTAAAAGTGATGGAAAACACATTCAAATGTTTCACCAAACTGATGCAGAGCTACAGAAGGTCACTAGTCTACGCCAAGAAATTGGGAAGACATCTACGTGGTCAAGTGATTAGAAAATATCCTTATTTGTGCCCATTCCAAAGAGTGGTGACCCAGAGGAATGTGGAAATAATCAAACAATTTCATTAATATCATATGCAAGTAAAATTTTGCTAAAGATATCATAAAAGCAGTTTCAACAGTACATTGACAGATAGCTGCCAGAAAGTCAAGCTGGATTTAGATTAGGACATGAAATACGGTATATCATTGCTGAAGTCAGATTAGTCTTGGTTAGAGGAAGAGAATAACAGAAAGTTGTTTACTTGTGCTTTCAACTGTGTGAGTCATAATAAACTAGGGATAACATTGTGAAGAATGGGTATTACAGAACACTTACTTGTGCTCATGAGGAACCTGTACAAAGACTAAGAGGTAGTCATTAGAACAGAACATGAGAGTACTGAATGGTTTAAAATCAGGAATGATTTGTGCCAGGGTTGTATCCTTTCACCATATTTATTCACTCTTTATGCTAAACAAATAATAGCTGGACTATATGAAGAAGAACATAGCATCAGAATTGGAGGAAGGCTCATCACTACCCTTCAATATATAGATGATACAACCTTGTTTGCTGGAAACAAAGAGAATTTAAAATAACTACTGGTGAAGATCAAAGACTACAGCCTTTGTTCATAGGGTGGTTATGAGTTGGAACTGACTGGACATCACCTACAGCAACTACAACAAAGGCAAATGCAAAAATTAAAATGCAAATAAACAACAATGTAATGCCATATTTAAAAAATCTAAGATTACACACTATTTGTCTATGCATGGCCTGTTTCTATAGTCACAACAATGTAAATGCCATAGGTTAATTAATGACATTTAGATTCAACTCATGAACAAAGCATATACTTCAATTTGTTGTTGTTGTTGTTAAGGGCTGTTGAGTTGGTTCCGACTCACAGCAACCCAAGGAGCGGCTGCTGAGCTTGAACTGCTGACCTTGTAGTTCAAACCGACCTTACAATCCACTGCATGAACTGGCAGTGCCACACTAGGACTTCATAACACAATTTTGTTGTTGTTGTTAATAACATTGTAAAAATAACTTTAAAGTATTATTTTATAAAACAAAATTTTAGGGTAGAAGAGAGGAATCAAACACTAAAAAGAAGGTTAACATCATTATGGTGGTGGTGGTGGTGTGCTGTGGAGTTGGTTCAGACTCATAGCAACCCTGTACAGGGTTTCTGGGTTGTAAATCTTTACAGAGCAGAAAGCCTCATCTTTGAAACAGATAGTAGTTTTGAACTACTGACCTTGAGGCTTGCAGGCTGACACATAACCACTTTGTTATGAAGTCTATAATATTAAGAGTCCAGCAATAATAGTATTTATAGTTGATTTTAAAAAATGAAAGCTAAATATGTTAATTATAATTTTAAAGGCAACCAATAGAGAATATAAATTTAATGCTAAGGCAATATTGGGAAGATGGGGGTTAGTCACTGTGTGCTATTTATTTTTAGTTGCTGCTGAGTTGGTTCCTACCCATAGAGGTCCCATGTCTAATGGAATGAAAAAACACTCAGTCCTGGTCCATCCTAACAATCATTGTTATGTTTGAGGCATTGTTACAGCCATTGTGCAAATCCATCTCATTAAGGGTCTATCTTTCTTTCCCTGACCCTCTACTCTACCAAACATTATGTCCTTCCCCAGAGACTGGTCCAAAATGATACCATATACAAATGCATTAGACAAAGTCTCGCCATCACTGTTTCTAAGGATAGTGTACGTAATACCTGTCTCTGAAGCAGAAAGTCAATATAGGTCTGAAATTGATATCTCATTAATAATTATATGGGTATAAATTATTTAAAGATCTGAAAAAATAGCCATAAGCAACTCTCAGTGGTTTTGTATGAGAAGTAAGACTGGTACTGGAGGCCTTCGAATAAGAGAGATTGCTTTTTGTTATGAAACCTTCTTGCATCATTGGATTTTTAAACCAAAGGCAATTATTGTTTGATGTAAATATTTATGAGGGAAAGAAAATTAAATGGGAGAAAATACTGAGGTACAGATGTATATATCATTATCAAGAACTCCTAAGACATATTATTGGTTGATAAATGCATGTTAGAGAAAGACTCATAGAGAATAACCCAATCTATGTTGGATAAAAACACAGAAAAACACAAACAAGACAGTATTTTGTGTCTGAATAAATTTTCAAAATGTATTTTAAATGTATTTTAGAACATCTGGGAGTGTTCAAACTAATAATAAGTGTTATCTTTGAAGAACAAATGGATACTTGGGATTGATTTTAGTTGCTATGTGACATTTCATCAGTTCTGACTCATAGCGAA
>NW_006408802.1:2769215-2773418 GCF_000296735.1 Chrysochloris asiatica
AAAAAAAAAAATGCATTTCTGTATTAGCTTATAATTAAAAATAAATTATGAAAAATATTACTAGCACGTCATGATCTGTTGTTTGGTAAATTCTGATTATTATGTAAGGTTTGGAGGTGGTGGTGGTGGTGTGCCGTGCAGTCCATTCTGACTCATAGCGAAAGCCTCATCTTTCTCCCATGGAACAGCTGGTAGAATAAAACTACTAACCTTGAGGTTAGCAGTCCAACTTGTAATCACTATACTACCAGAGCTTTAACCCAATTTCTTTTTTCATTTTGATAATTTTTAAATGATTTTGACTTGCAAACAAATACTACACATTAGTAGTGATGACACTTTCTTATCTTTGAAAAAATCAATAGCTCCTTCAATAGCTCTTGCTATATCCTTGAATAATTGGGTGGCCTTCTCTGATAATGTGCTGCTTAGGGTGGCATGCACACAATTTGCTCTGCTTTAATTTGTTTATCCATTGAATGTGGTTTAATTTAAATTATCCAGTGGCCATTAGCATGCACTTTCATGTAGAGAGTAAGAAGCTTAAATGTGCTCTATCTGAATATCACTGTTTATTATATTTACCAGTGGGTACAATAACTTTAAAACCTTTGCAGGAGTTTACAGATGCAAATGAAAACATTCAGCTTCCCTTGATATTAGAGCTGTGGATATGTATATATTGAGTAACAGGAGCAAAATGTTCTAAAATCATCCTTAAAAGAAGGTGAGCAGCTGTTTGCCTTAGGTCTACCTTTTGTTAGGTAAGCCAATTTGATAGCTATTTCAAATGTTCCATCCTGTTGTATCATTGAACCATTAAGATGCTCAGAGGTAGTCCGACACCTTGCAATTCAAATATCACCTCATTTCTAAACTCCTGGGGCAAGAGGTAATGCTTGCCAAAGTCCAAATACTTGTCTGGATGAAGCTGGGTTGTAGAATGTAAGTGATCAGTTTTACCTTTTTCTCAGTCTCCTCAAAATTACTCTAAAACATAAAAAAGAAGGCAAGACTGGAGAATGAGCACTAATTTGTTCTAGCTCTCTTGATATTGATTTCAAACTTCCCCAGTTGCTCTTAAATTTCTTCTTCTAGCACTTCCCTCTTGGATCTCAGAAATTTGCACCACATTTTAGTACATCAAGAAGAAAGGAAACCATCAAAGGAGAAGTGCAGTAACCTGTCACTTCTCCCGCTGTCCCTTTTTCCAGCAAGGCTGATTTTACAAAAAGCTGTTAGGTATGCACACCAGTTTTCATAGCAGCACTATTTACAATAACAAAGAGATGGAAACAGCCTAAGTGCCCATCAATTGAAGAATGGAAAAACAAACTTTGGTACATACACACAATGGAATACTATGCCACCCTGAAGAACAAGGAGGAAGCTTCAAGCTACCGCATAACATGAATGAACCTTGAGACCATTATGCTGAGTGACATTAGTCAGTCACAAAAGGAGAAATACTGCATAGGACCATTATTGTAAAAGAGTAAGAAAAAGAACCCACATTAAAAGGGAGGAATATATACATATATATATATAAAATTTACTGATCACCAGGATGTATGGGACCAGAGGAGGGGAGGGAGGGAAGGGAAGATAGAGCACAGGGTAAGGAATAGACACAGGTTAGCTTGGGTGCAGTGTGGGCGGGGGAGTAGCAGGGGGGCAATACACAAGAATGGGGAGGGGAATAGGAGAACAAGGCTGATGGGAAAACAGGCAGGTTCTTATGGGCTAAGTGGGACAGAGGTAAATGATGATGTATGCACAGCATGAAGGGATAAAAGAGGGGAATAGTGTTAAGATGCTTGGCTGTCTTTTGAACCTTGGTTTCCCTTGCCTATCATTATAAAATAGACATTTGAGGCTGGGAAAAACAAATAGCCAGAATCCTCACTACAAAAAGCGTGTAAGTCCATTTTTAGCCTATAACTGATGGGAATATGTTAAAGGGGCTAGAGGTTGCCCAATGAAAGAGGCTTCTGGTGGAGCCTTTACACCGCACAAGGTTGAATCCAGAACCCCACTTAGAACCAAATGAGGTAGGAAATTTCCACTAGAAAGGATGACTAGACCAGCCTGGAGTGGCTAGAAGAATAGATGATACTTTGTGAAAGAAAGACCGGCAGGAAAATCCGAAACAATAATGGCAGTCTGATTGATTACTACAAGAAAAAAATAACCTGTTTGCCTGAGAGCCATCAAGGCAAGTGGTCAGGACCCCTTAGAGCAAACCCTCTTCCAAGACTAACACTTAAGGGGAATACATGAGCAGGCACGTGGTCTGGATGGTGACCACACTGGTCACCAATAAGGGAAGAGGGGGAAAAAGCAGCAATGAAGTTGGGAGCTAAGTACAACCATATTCAATAGATCCCTGTGAACCCAGGTAGAGACCTGGATGGCCAGCAGTACGGCAAGACCCGGAGACTCCTGGGCCCAGAGGCAGTGACATGGCCACAGAGGACTAGAGTGGAGAGTGAAACATCCAGCTGATATGAAGTGAGGCACAAAAACACCCATACTTGCAGATAGTTCCCACTTGACCTGGCTTTGATGGCTAGATGATCAGAACTCGACTAGAAGAAGAAAGAAGAGGGAAAAAAAATTAAAAGAGTAACCCACTACAATTTGATGAACTTTACCTATACTTATGGATGCAGTAGCTCAAAAAAACAGAACAAATCTTAACAGCAAGGATCACTCCCACCACCTCGGTACACAGGGTTGACAGGGATGGGCAACATAGACATTGGCTACCCAAAATGGGTAAGAAGTGACTGGCTTACAAGCTTTAAAGAGGGAGCCTAGTTCCAGACAGGGCAGGGGAAGGTAGAATCAACACTGAATGATTTGTAATCCATTGGGACCAGGCTGGCAAAAGGAAATACGGATAAGACTTGCGTGGTACAATAGTGAAAAATTGTTATCAGGTCTGACCATGAGGGTATGAAATATAGAGGTAGATGTTTTTTGACAAATGGAGGAGAGTAATTGATTTTACAACCCAGGAGTGGCGGCCCCTGGGGCCATCAAGTGAGAAGAACGGAGAGCAGGACCCTATCCAAAGAGGCAGTGATGCCAGGGATGGAGACAGAGAAGATGATGTGAACAGATGGAGTGGTTGGAGACACTGGACTCAGGGCAGGAGAAGGGCTGTGTACTGGTGGCCAGGGGCAGGGTTGGGAATGGGCCTGTGTGGTATGCCCTTTGGGGTTATATGAAGATGCATGCAGGGGACTGTAATCATTGCAATGAAACGAAATACAATATGATGAGTGTAAAGCTGATGTTCTCCCATGAAAACCTCACAATAAAAAGTTAAAAAAAAAAAAATGTTAGGCACAATAGTAAAAGAAGGAAACAACTTAAGTGTCCATCAATTGATGAATAGATAATAAAAATGTGGTACAAACATACAATGGAACACTACACAGCAATAAAAAACAATGCTGAGTCCATGAAACATTTTATAATATAAATGAGTCTGGAAAACACTGTGCTGAATGAAATAAATCAAACACAAAAGGACAAGATTAAAAGTCACGAATAGGGTTACACACAGAAAGCAACATTCCTTAAAGAAAGGTGGAGGGCAAGAGAATCACTCATCAGATAGCAGAGATTTGATAAATCTAATGACAGGAAGGCAATAAACAACATGGAGGAAGCCAGCATAATGTGATCAAGGTAAATGAAGGCATTGAGAGGTATACAAAATTAAATAAGAATTATAGTAAATTCTGGAGTTTTAGCATGTTGCTGTAGGATAAGCACTGGACTGCTAACTGCATGTCACTTATTCAAACCCACCAGCTGCTCTTAGAAACTATATAGAGTTGCTATGACAACAGTTAACAACAAGGATAATATGGTAAATGATAAAATATATATAAGTCTGCAATAACAGTAATAACAACCAAAAAAAATTGGGTGTATAATTACACATGCTATATAGATGAGGGAGGGCATGTAGGAGTACATGTTCAGATCATACATTGCCACAACCAGAAGGTAGACTGCTCAAAACCCACCAGTTGCTCCTTGGTAACCTTATACAGGGTTGCTATGAGTCAAAACTGACTCGACAACATTTAACAACAACCTTCTGGTTAACGTTCCATGCTGCTTATGCTACAGCATCATACCACGACTCAATATATGTATATATGTATATATATACACACACACACA
>NW_006408802.1:2778978-2780562 GCF_000296735.1 Chrysochloris asiatica
CACACCAGAACTCTTTCTCTTTCTCTCTCTCTCTCTCTCTCTATATATATATATATATGTTGTTTTTAAGTACCGTGGAGTCAGTTCCGACTCATAGTGACCCTGCACAGGGTTTCTGAGGCTGTAAACCTTTACCGGAGCAGAATGCCTCATCTTTCTCCCATGGAACAGCTGGTAGTTTCCAACTGCTGACCTTTAGGTTAGCAGCCCGATTCGTAACCACTGTGCTGCCAGAGCTCCTTAATATATATATATGCATAATTTTGAACATCTGTATGTATATAATTGTATTTGCTGCATTTACATACATGAAGTCCTGGTGTGCCCTCAACTAGTGTAGTGGCTTATGAGTTGGCTGCTAACCAAAAGGTTAATAGTTCAAACCTACCAGCCACTCCATAGGAGAAAGGTGAGATTTTCTGCTACCATAAAGATTTATAGTCTTGGTGTTGTGCTGTGGGACAAAGCACTGGACAACAAGGTAGGTTTGAATCACAAAGACAGAGGTTTAAACTTACCAGCCACTCCTTGGGAACCCTATGTAGAGTTGCTATGAGTTGGCATTGACTCAATGGCACTTCACAACAACTACCAAAAAGTTAACAGAACCTGTTCAGAGGTGTGTCATAATAAAGGTCTAGTGTTCTGCTTCTGAAAGTTCACAGCCTTGAAAACCCTATAGATAGTTCTACTCTGTAATACAGAGGGGTCATCATGAGTCAGACTCAACTTGGTGATAGACAACTGGTTTGGTTCTATTTCCTCACTATGCATTCAGTCTTCAAGAACTTCATCCCCGAATCTTGGTTTTCCTTGCAATGTAACATAAAATAGACACTGGAAGGGGAAATAAAGGAATAGCCAGAAACATCACCACAGAAAGCTTGTAAGTCCATCTTCTGCCTATAACTGATTGGAATACCTGAAATGGGGATACAATGTGCCCAGTGAAGGAGGCTTCCTGCGGAGCCTCTGCATTACATAAGACCACAGGTGGAATCCTGAACAGCATCCAGAATCTTCTCATGTGGGAAATTTCCTCTTGAAAGGACAGTCAGACCAGCCTGGAATGGCTAGAAGAACAGAAGATACTTCTTGAAAGAAAGATCGACAGGAAAAATACAAAACAATATAGGCAGATCGACTGATTACTACAAGAACAAGCAAGTTGCTCACCCAGGAAACATCAAGGCAAGTGGTCGGATCCCCTCAGAGTAAACCCACTTCCAAGACTAAGACTCAATGGGAATACATGCACGGATTGGTGACCACGTTTGTCACCGATAAGGAGAAGTTGCTAGCTAAGCCTTACAAATTCAATAGACACTTGTGAACCCGGATGGAGACTTGGTTGGCCAGCAGTGTGGTAAGACTTGGGGACTCTTGGGCCCAGAGTCAGTGACACAGCCACAGAAGACTAGAGTGGAGAGTGAAGCATTCAGCTGATAAGAAGAGAGGGCATATGCACAAGAACACCCACACTTTCAGATAATACCCACTTGACCTGGCTTCAATGACTGGATGATCAGAGCTCAACTAGAAGATGAAAGAAGAGAGAAAAAGAGTAATCTGATACAATTTGAT
>NW_006408802.1:2781727-2804178 GCF_000296735.1 Chrysochloris asiatica
CAAAGCACTATCAGAGAAAAATTAAAAAGTAGGAGGCCTGTCGCTTCTTAATGTCTGAATCTACTACACAATCGCAGTAGTCAACACACCATGGTATTGCTACAACAGATACATAAACCAGGGAAAGAAAACTGAGAACCCAGAAGTAAATCCATCCATCTCTGGACAGCTGATCTTCGACAAAGGATTAAAACACCTTAACTTGAAAAGAGTTTCATTAACAAATGGTTCTTTAACAAAACAGGACCTGTATCTCACACCATATGCAAACGTGAAACCAAGATGGATCAAATACCTAAATTAAAAACCTAGATTTCTAAAGATAATGAATGGCAAAATAGGGGCAAACTTAGGGGCCCTGGTGTATGGTATAAATATACTATTAAGCTTCATTGAAAACACACAAACAGCAGAAGACAAACTAGATGACTGGGACCTCCCAAAAATTACACTTAGTTGCGGCAAAGTATTTCACCAAAATATTAAAAAGAGAACCCAAAGACTGGGAAAAACTTTTGGCAATAACATATCAGACAAGAGAGTAACCTCTAAAATTTATGGAAAAATTCAACACCTCAACAAGAAAAAGACAAACAATCCAATTAAAAAATAGCAGAGGACATGAACAGATAAAACAACAAAGAAGACATTCAGGCAACCAAGACATATTTTTTTTAAATGCTCACAATCACTGACCATTTTTTTTGTTAAGTGCCATTGAATTGATTCTGACTCCCAGGGATCCTGCATGGAGTTTCTGAGGAGCAGTTTGTGAGTAACAGTCCAATGTTTATCCTACAGTGCCATTCTAGGATTCCTCACTGACCATTACGAAAATACAAATCAAAACAATGAGATATCATCTCACCTTAGTATTAACAGCAAAATTCAAGCAAACTGAAAACAACAAATGCTGTCTAGGGTATGGAGGGACTGGAACCCTCATACTCTGCTAGTGACACTACAAAATGGGTGACCACTGTGAGAAAAAAAATCGTGTGATGGTTCCTCAAGAAGTTGAAATAGAAATACCATATGTCCTAGCAATACCACTACATAGTATATCTCTTATAGATATAAGACCCAAAATATGAATAGATACATGTACACTCATGTTCATAATAGTAAACACATGGCAATAACCTAAATGTCCATCAATGCTAGAACAGTTAAACAAACTTTAGTACATACATAAAATGGAATACTACACAACACTGAAGAATAATGATGCCTCTGCAAAACACCTCATAAGATGGATGACCATGGAGGACTTTATGCTGCATGAAATTTATCTATCACAAATATTCTATGAAGCTACTCTTGTAAAAAGACAAGAAAAGGTTTTCACAAAAATAAAAATTCATTGTTGGTTACCAGGGGTGAGAGAGAAACAGGAAAGTAATTCTCTGCTTAGACATTAGACATGTGTTAACTTAGGTGAAGGAAGGCAATATACAGTAAGAGGGAAATTGGCAAAAAAGTGATGGAGGCAGGTGAAGACATGGGAAAAGTCAGAGGCAACAGATGCAAATACTATCATATACACAGCCTGTTGTTATGCTGTGGGTAATGCATCAGACTGCAAAGTTGTTTGAACTGCAAGATTGGTGGTTCAAGCTCACCAGCTGCTCCTTGGAAACCCTACACAGGGTCACTATGGGTCAGAATCAACTTGACGGTACTTACCAACAACAACTGTAATAATGATCAACAGGAAAATGCATAGATAGATACTCAGGCTAAATAGGTATAGGAGAGAATGGGAGTATATACCCAACTATGTATGTATATGTATGTGTGTGTGTGTATATGTATATACATGTATATTGTTGTTGTTGTTAAGTGCCGTTGAGTTGGTTCTGACCCATAGCAACCCTGAACAGGGTTTTCGAGGCTGTAAATCTTTACGGGAGCAGAAAGCCTCATCTTTCTCCCGCGAGTCAGTTCTGACTGATAGCGACCCTGCACAAGGTTTCTGAGGCTGTAAATATTTATGGGAGCAGAAAGCCTCATCTTTCTCCCATGGTAGTTTCCAACTGCTGATCCTGAGGTTAGGAGCCTGATTTGTAACCACTACGTTACCAGTGCTCCATATACATACATACATACATACATACATACATACATACATAGAGAGAGAGAGAGAGAGAGATGTTTGACAGAGGATATTTATATAAGGGATATATTTATTGGTGCAAATATATCCATGAATGTGATGAGGAAAGGTTATGAAAACCTCTTAAACATTACCACATTCTTAGGAAATGAGCCACTGGTCCTGTAATCTCACATCAACAATCTCAGAGACCACCAGGACCAATTAGCATAATGTAATTCACAAAGAACTATCTTTGTTTTAAATCCTACTTTGGCAAGTAGTGACTGGAATCTTAAAAGTTCATTAACACACATCTAAGATGTGACTATTAGTCTCTCCCTGTCCATAGAAAAGGTGATGAAAACTGAAGATGCTTTGAAATAATTAGTCCAATGGATCACATAAACATGAGTCTCTATGACCCTAAGAGCAGAACTAAATGGTACCTGAATACCATTACCAACTGCTCTGAAAGGTATTACACTATAAGGTCCTGGAGAGTGGCAGAATATGTAGAACAAAGCTCAAAATCACAAAAAGATCAGGCTTACTGGTCAGTTAGAGACTGATAGAACCTTGAGCCTATTGCCTTTGGTCACCCTTCAGATCTGGAATTGAACTCAATCACCCTCGTGGCTCAATTTTCAGCAAAGCAACAGATAGTAGATGTTGTTTTTATTAAGTGCTTTCAAGAGGGCACAAAATCACTAATGAGGTTCATATACAGTAGAATGGTCAACCATTCAAGATCCAAAGGGTAGTATTTACCCAAAGAAAAAGTTCAAAAGAATATGGAAAGAGGAATGGAAAAAAGAAACACAAGGAGGAAGCGGGGTGAAAGATGTTATATAGTTGGTTTTGCAATCTTTGAGATGAAACTAAGTGTATGATTTGTTGGATGTAAAACTGATGATCTGCCCTGTAAACCCTCATTCAATTCACAATAAAAAGGAAAAGAGAAAAAAGGAAAAAAAAAAAAAAAAGTTATCCTCTTGGTTTCCATGACAGATACCCTGTCTAGGACCTTCTCTCCTATTTTTGACCACTCCTCTTGATGGTGTTTTAGGGGATCCAATACAGGATGCTGTTTTCTTTCCCACAAAACTCTGTAACTAAATAGAAGTCAAGCATATGGAGAAAAATAATTGCCTTTTTATTTTTATGGTCTAATGAAGAATATGAGCTAGATTATCAATTTTGGCACTATTAACATATTGTGCCAACTGATTCCTTACTGTTAACAGCTGTCTTGTGTATGTCTCTCAGGTGTGACAAACAAAGATGTCTCCAGATAGTACCATGTTCCCCATTGTAGCAAAAGCTGCCCAAATTGAGAACCAATGATTTTGCTATTCAATCAAATAATTGTATTAATATTTTACCCAGAATTAACTATTTATTCATAAAGAGGCAACTTTGTTACCAGAAGGCAAAAGGCATAATAGAAATAACTCTCTGCAGAAGAGCAAATCTCAATATTAGAGAAGGGAATAGGGACTAGTTCAACTCACCTGTGAAAAATGAAAGAAATAAAGGTAAGTGATGGTGAATATGAATCCCTGTTATATTAATGCTATCAGTTTAATTCACAAAATCAATTTCTTCAACCTTTTCATATGTCAGTAATTTTCAGAGTTCTCTTAGTATGATACTGTAGAATAATCACTGAAATGATGACCATAAGGTAGATGGTTCAAAGGCACAAGCCACTCCTCAGACTGTATATAGGTTTGGTATGAGTCGGAACCAACTGGACAGCACTTCACAACAATTATTTGCTCTTCCTTCTTCTCACTATCTCCATAAGCATTCTCACCCACTCTCTCCAATGGCTTCAACTACTATCTAAAAGCTAACAAATCAGTACCTCTGGTCTAGAGTGCCCTTTTGCACTTCATTTCCATATGTTCACTTGCCAACTGTACATATCCAGCTGTATGTCTTCCTCATACACATCCAAAGATGAATTCACTATATTTCCATTAAGGAAACCTTCTATTTTGACTTCTGAATCCCTTATCTTAGTGAATAGCAAACACAGTCCTCTCAGTTTGTTCAAACTATATATGTAAGAATAATCTAAGACTAAATACTTTCCTGGATTCCCTTCATCCAATGAATGTCTTTGTTGTTGTTGTTAAGTGCCGTCGAGTCGGTTCCGACCCATAGTGACCCTGAACATAGTTTCCAAGGTTGTATATCTTTACGGGAGCAGAAAGCCTCATCTTTCTCCCGCGGAGCAGCTGGTAGTCTCAAACTGCTGACCCTGAGGTTCGTAGCCCAATTCCTAACGATGAATGTCTACGTGTTATTAAATCTCTCGTATTTGAAGTTCATCCCATTTTTACCACCCTTAATTATAAGCTGATAATTTCCTTACAGGATTACTATAGCAGTTTCACGTCTCCTCTCTACCCCACTGTTCTTTAATCTGAATTCAATCAATTCAATGAAACAGTAACTCAGGTCATTCCCTTACTTAACTATTTTAGTGATTTCCATTGTTCCCACAGCAATGGACCTGGCCCCACTAGGTCTGCCCATTCCATCTTAGTTCTGCTAATTCTATCTTACGGTCACTTCTTTTTATATTTTCAACATATGCTCCTTCAAGTTCTGGCCCATGCTGTTTTCTGGCATACTTTGCCCAACCATCATCTGCTGACTAACTCCTTCTCAATCCTTAAAATACCCAAAGGAATGATCAATTCTAGAAAGTGAAGCCTTGACATCTCCCTGTTTAACTTAAATATGTCTTCTCTCTATTCTCATACTTTCCAATGTTTTTGTCTATGATTACTTTCGTAATCAAACTATTACTTAGTCCCCATTTTTCCATGAGCTCCTAGAGTGTAGTGACTATGGAATACACGTTTTTATAGATTGTTGTTGTTGTCATTGTGTTGTCGAATCAGTTCGAACTCATAGTGACCCTGGAGAAGCTGGTGGGTTTGAACTACTAACTGTGTGGTTCACAGTCCAGTAGGCACTCAATAATACATATTTGCTAAATGAAAAACATGAAGCATTTTTATTGCAAGCTCCATTTTTGCTCTTTTTAAATGACCAGAGTTAGAATTTCTTCCCTAAATATATTTCATATTGCAGTGTCAAGTAATAAAGAAACTGAAGTTCAAATAATAAAACCTAACTGCAGAGCACATTCAGTCCAAATAAATCAAAAGACTGTTACTTCCTCTTATATAAAGAATACATTCAGTGTGAGTGTGTATGTCGGGAAGAAATATTATACAAACCCTGAGTCATCCAAGATTTTCTCTCACAAAAGAAAATACTCTGTAGCTCAGTAATATTTTTCTACCAGATATTATTTTCTGTTTCACATTGAATTCTCTCAAAAACTATCAAAAACGTTTTTCTTACTTTAGTAAATTTTCTCTAAAGAGGAAGAAGGGGAATTATTATTTTCAACTAAAATGGGCCCTAAAGTTAGTCTTACAGTTAGGTGAGGTCATGCAATAATTCTCACCATTGACGTGAAAATGACATGGACATGTGTTGGTTCCATTACAAGGAATGAAAACCCTAAGTGAAAATGTACTTTCTCTTTCTTCCCTTGTCATGGTGTCTGAAGAATTAACCAGACTGAGTATTACAGATGAGCAGTCACATGGTATGGAGGCTGGGTTCTTAAGTGACTCTGTGGTGCTCAGGGTCATAACAGCCCTGCAAGGACATACAGTGTGAATGAGACAGACACATCAATTATGTCAACACCTGAACTTTTAGACTATGTTTCTGCCTCAAAATTTACCTAACATAAACTAATATAAACACTAGGTAATTTAAACATTCCTTAATACTACAAATATTTTTCACTCCTTTAAAATGAGACCAAGAGGCAGTTCTTTGAACAGAAGAAGGGGATACTGAGTGGTTTAAAGTCAAGAAAGATGTGTCTTCTTTCACCAAATTTACTCAATCTGTATGCTGAGCAAATAATCCAAGAAGATGGCTTATATGAAGAAGAATGTGGCATCAGGATTGGAGGAAAACTAATTAACAACCTGTTATATGCAGATGATGCAACCTTGTTTGCTGAAAGTGAAGAGGACTTACTGATGAAGTGTTTTCAATATGGATTGCACCACAATGTAAAGAAAACAAAGATCCTCACAATGGCACCAATAAATAACATCATGAAAAGCTAAGAAAAGATTGAAGTTGTCCAAGACTTCATTTTGCTTGAATCTACTATCAATTCTCATGAAAGCAGCAGTCATGAAATAAAAGGACCTATTGTATAAGGCAAAAATGCTGCATACACAAGACCTCTATAGAGTATTCAAGAGAAGAGATGTCAGATTGAAGTGTGTAGCAATAAAGAAACTGAAGCTCAAATAATCAAACCTAACAGCTGAGCACATTCGGTGCACCTAACCCAAGCCACAGTATTTTTAATCACCTCATTATGCATGTGAAAGTTGGACAGTGAATAAGGAAGACCATAGAAGAATTGATACATTTGAGTTATGGTGCTGGAAAAGAATACTAAGATTGCCATGGACTGTCAGAAAAACAAACACATCTGTGTTGGAAGAAGTACAGTAAGAAATAGCAGCAACTGACTAGATGACTTAAGACAGGGGAGTGGTTGGACATATGGCAGTTAGAGGTAATGGCTTTTGGCAGAAAACAAATGTGGAATAGTTCTATAATTAAGAGAATAATATAGATATGATAAGAGAAAAAGTTAAAGGTTATATCCCTCTGTCTTCTCAATAGCATTGCTGTCCAGAAATATTCAAAAGAAAAGGAAAACAGAGTATTTACAGAGAACATCTTGATATTTCCCCTTTATTTTGTCATTTCAGGTTAAAATACACCTCCTTCAAAGGTTGAAAAAAAAAAAGGAAAATTGTCAGAGTTAGTATTAATATGTTTCATTTGTATATGCTCTCAGACGGATATATGTATTAGTTTTCTATTGGTGTACAACAATATTATCACAATCTTCTTGTTGGTAAGTGCCATCAAGTCAGTTGTGATTCACAGGAATCCTATGCATAACAGAAAGAAACATGCCAGGACCTGCCCCATCCTCACAGTTTGAACTGATTGTTACTGCCACCATATCAATTTATCTCTTCAGGTGTCTTCCACTTTTTCTCTGACTCTCCACTTTTCAAAGCATGATGTCCTTCTCCAGGGACTGGTTCCTACTGGCAATATATCCAAAGTATGAAAGATGAAGTCTCGACATCTTCACTTCTATGGAGCATTCTGGTTATACTTCTTCCAAATCCATGGTACTTTGAATATACCTTTCTAACACCATAATTCAAATGCATCGATTCTTCTATGGTCTTCTTTAGTTATTGTTCAGTTTTCACATGCATATGATACAGTTGAAAAGCCCATGCTTGGGTCTGGCATGCCTTAGTCTTCAAAGTGATATTTTAACACTTTAAAGAGGTCTTTTGCAGATTTGCTGTATGCAATACAAAACATGTTGTTTCATTTCTTCAGTGCTGCTTCCATGAGCATTGAAAATGAAGTCTTTGACAATTTCAATTTTTTCTCCGTTTATCATATTATTTATTGCTTAAGGTGTTAGGATTTTTTTTTATTTTTTTTTTACATTGAGGTACAAGACCTACTAAAGGCTGTAGTCTTCGATTGCTGATGTTGAGTAGTATTTCAAGTCCTGTTCATTTCCAGCAAGAAAGAAATGTCATCTGCTTAACAAAGGTTGTTAATGAGTCTTCCTCCAATCCTGATATCACACTCCTATGCATATAATACAGATTTTAAAATCATCTGCTTAATATATGGAATGAATATGTAGTGTGAAAGGATGCATCCCTGGCTCTCCTGATTTTAAAACGTTCAGTATTCCCTTGTTCTGTGTGAATGACTGCCTCTTGGTCTGTGTACAGGTTATTAATGAGCACAACAGAGCATTCTGGAATACTCACTCTTTGTAATGTTATCCATTGTTTATTATGATCCACACAGTTGAATGTCTCTGCATACACAATAAAGCACAAGTAAACACCATTCTAGTTTTCTCTACATTAAACCAAAATCCATCTGACATCCACAATTAAATCAACAGTTTCAGGTGACTTTCCGAATTTGGTTTCAGTTTTTGACAGTTACTAGTCTATATGATCCACACCTGTATGGATCATATAGAATAGTGAGATCATGACAAGCTATGGACAACATTGCAAAGTCTGAGTATTCTGGAACACTTAATTGTACTCATGAGGAATCTGTATCTGGACCAAGAAGCAGCTGTTCGAACAGAACAAGGGAACACTGAATGGTTTAAAATTAAGAAAGATGTGCGACAAGGTTGTATTCTTTCACCATACTTATTCAACCTGTATGCTGAGCAAATAATACGAGAAGCTGTGTTCTATGAAGAAAAATGTGGCATCAGGATTGGAGGAAGACTCATTAACAACCTGTGATATGGCAATGATACAACCTTGATTGCTGAAAGAAAAGAGGACTTAACACGTTTACTGAAGAAGGTCAAATAGCACAGCCTTCATTATGGGTTACATCTCAACGTCAAGAAAACAAAAATCCTCACCACTGGACCAATAAACAACATTCTTATCAACGGAGAAAAGACTGAAGTTGTCAAGGACTTCATTCTTTTTGGATCAACTATCAACACTCACAGAAGCAGCAGCCAAGAAATCAAACGATGTATTGCATTAGGCAAATCTGCTGCACAAGACCTTTTTAAAGTGTTGAAGAACAAAGATGTCAGCTTTAGGACTAAGGTGCGCCTGACTCAAGTCATGATATTTCCAATAACCTCATATGCATGCGAAAGCTGGACAGTGAATAAGGAAGACCATAGAAGAATTGATGCCTTTGAGTTATGGTGTTGGAGGAGAATACTAAAAGTGCCATGGGCTGCCAAAAAAACCAATAAATGTGTTTTGGAAGTACAGACAGAGTGCTCCTTAGAGTCCAAGATGTCCAAACTTCATCTATCGTACTTTGGACATACTGTCAAGATGGAACAATTGCTGGAGAAGGATATCATGTTTGGTAAGATGGAGGGTCAGAGAAAAACAGGAAGACCCCCAACGAGATGGATTGGCCAGGTGGCAGCATCAATGGACTCAAGTGTGGCAACAGTAGTGAGGTTGGTCCAGGATCGGACATTGTTTCGTTCTTCTGTGTCTTTGTCAAGCTTCTTTCTGGTTGTTCTATCCATTTTTGAAAGCGGTGTATTAAAATTGCCCACAATTATTGTAGATTCCTCTATTTCTTTCTTCAGACCTATTAGAGTGCTTTATATATTTTGGAGCTCTTTCATTGGGGTATAGATATTTATTATGGTTATTTCATCTCTGAGTTCAGCAATAAGAATTGTCCCTTTAATCATTAGATAATGTCCATCTTTATCTATTATGCTAGTTTTTGCCTTAAAGTTTATTTTTCAGAACAAACAAGATGGCGGATCAGGTAGATGTGTAGTAAAGAGCTCCACCAAAAACAACACAGAATACCGGACCAAGCAGGCTCAGGGGATGGTCCCAGAACTCTGAACCACATATAAAGAAATATTTAGAAGGTTGGAAGGCTCAGAGCTGGGGGAATTTGTGACAGAAGCAAGAAATCTATTGCTTTCTAATCCGGGATGCTTGGCTGTTCCAGGAGCCGCCATCTTGGGTGAGACCAAGCGGGGGAAGGATCGGAGCAGCCACAGATGCCTGGCAGAACCGCTGAGATAAAGGTGTGGGCATTCTTTGCTTTTGGTATCTGTTCATTGGTCCATTGCTGTCTGCACACCTCCATTCTGGTGACTACAGGGGTGCCTGAGCTAGTGGGCACCCCAGCCCCACCCTCAGAGGGTTCTACTACACATGCACTCAAATCTCCTCGAAATTTAAAGAGACAGTTTCCAATTAAAACCAAATGGCCACAGCTGGCCCTGAACTGTTTACAACTAGAAAAAATGCCTTAACAGGGATTGTGGAGCAGGACAAGCAGACAGAAGAGGAAATAGGCCAAAAATCAAATCCTAAGTTATGTCAAAACGACCAACAGTGGTTTCTTGAAACTTCTCAGGAAGAAGAGTGATCACATCTACCTGCAGCCAATCAGAAAGCATAAAAAATACCAAAATACATACCTATCTAAATATTAAGTCCACAGATAACCCCTGAAGATGCCCAAAAAACAGAAGCAGATGACCATATCTGTACATGTCCAGAAACGAGATAAAGTGACTGAGGCAAATGAGCTGGAAGCAGACCTACACTCCATACTGGAAGATGGGCAGGCTTTGGAAATGCCTGAGAAGGAATTCCTAAAAACGATGATAAAAGGTATCAAAACATTATACAATGCAGTTGAGAAAAATAAGGAAGAAGTCAGGAAAGTACTACAGGAATAATCAAATAAGATAGATAGAGCATTGGAAACAATTCAAACCTACAGAAAGAGGTCCAAATGATTAATAACAGAATATCAGAAATGGACAATACATTGAAAGGGCAAAGGAACAGAATTGAAGAGATAGGAGCTAGAACTAGTGAGCTAGAAGATAAATTACTCAACACTACTAAGATAGAAGAACAAATACAAAAAAGGATAAAAAAAATCCGAAGAAGGCCTAAGATTCATGTTGGATAACATGAAGATGAATGACATAAGAATTATTGGCATTCCAGAACAGAAACAATCACACAGGCCCACACAGGAGATAGATGAAGAGCTTCTGGAAGTTTATTTTTCAGAGATTAGTACTGCCACTTCTGTTCACTTTTTATTGCAATTAACTTTGTATATTTTTTTTCCATCCTTTGACTTTTAATCTGTTTTTGTCAATGTATGTGAGATGTGTCTTTTGCACACAGCATACTGAAAGATCTTGTATTCTTATCCATTCTGCCACCCTGTGTCATAACTGGTGCATTTAGTCGGTTTACATTCAGTGTAATTATCGATAGGTATGGAATAATTGCTGCCATTATGTTTGTTTTTTTGTGGTGTTGCTGCTTTCTTTGTTCTGTGTGTCTCCCTTTGCTGAGTTCATGCTTTTTGTGTTCTTCTTGTGAGTTTCCTCATAGTTTTAATGTTTCCATGTTCTTGGATTTTCATTTTCTTGGTATGCTGTGAATTGTTAATTTTCTTTGAGGTTACTTTATAGTCCATTAACTTTTCCCTTCATTTAGTGCAGTCTATTTTATCCTGTAATCTAAATGACAATCTCACCATCTGGATCTCTGTTCCTATGTGTTTACCTTCTTTAACACTGTAATTATTTTGATCACAGACTGACCTCCCAGATTCTCTGAGTTTGTTCTCATAGTTTTGTTGCATTTTTTACTCTTCCTTCTGTTGATTTATTTTTGGGAGGTGCTGCCACATATGTCAATCTCTGGTTGTTGTCTGTTTTTGTTGGTTCTCAGTCTACAGAATCCCTTTAGGCTGTTTCGTAGTGCAGAGTTGGTTTTGGCAAAATCCCTTAGTTTCTGCTTATCTTGGAATGCTTTGATTACACTGTCATATTTGATTGATAGCTTTGCTGGATAAAGGATTCTTGGTTGGCAGTTTTATTCTTTCAGGGTTTTATATATGTCTCCCCATTGCCTTCCTGCTTGCATGGTTTCTGCTGAGAGATCCTAGTTTAACCTGACTTGTTTGCCTTTGTATGTAAAACTTCTCTTTTCCCTAGCTGCTTTCAGAAGTGTTTCGTTATCTTTGATTTTAGAGAGCTAGACTATGATATGTCCTGGTGATTTTCTTTTGGGGTCTATCCTTCCTGGGGGTTGTTGAGCTTCTTGAATGTTTATCTTTTCACTTTTTAGGATGTTAGAGAAATTTCCTTCCAGCAGTTCTTCAACTATTTCCTCTGTGGACTTGTGTGAGTCTTCTTGTTCTGTAATCCTGATAATTCTTAAGTTATTCCTCTTCATGTTGTCCAACATGAATCTTAGATATTCTTCAGATTTTTATATTCCTTTTTCTGTTTGTTCTTCTATCTTAGTGGTATTGAGAGATTTGTCTTCCAGGTCACTGGTTCTGCCTTCCATATCTTCTATTCTACTTCTCTGCCCTTTCAGTGTATTGTCTATTTCTTATATCCTTATTATTGATCATTTGGACCTCTTTCTGTAGGTTTTTAATTGTTTCCAATGCTCTATCTATCTCATTTGATTATTCCTGTAGTGCTTTCCTGACTTCTTCCTTATTTTTCTCTACTCCATTTTAAAGTGTTTTGAAACATTTTATAATCAGATTTCTGAATTCCTTCTCAGGAATTTCCAAGGCCTGCCCTCCTTCCAGAATGGATTCCAGGTCTACCTCTAGGTCATTTGCCTCAGACATTTTATCTTGTTTTTGGACATATAAGGTCATCTGCTTTTGCTTTTTGGACATGTTTAGTGTTTATCTGTGGCTTTAATAATTAATTATGTGTTTTGGTATTTTTTATGCTTTCTGATTGCTATGTGATCTGGATGTGTGCTTCCCTTTTCATTCTTCTTATTGCTTAACTCAGAGTAACTTTCAAAGGTGTTGCCTGTTTCCCTGGTATATGGCAGTTGGTATTGGTTCTTGCCTGGGTTTTGGTGTTTTATAGAGTGTGATTGTAGCTTGACTAGATGGCAGAAGTTGCTATCTCTTCTTAGGTAATATAGGGAGAGAAAGAGTCCCCCAAAAGTAGAAGGGGGAGCATAAAACGGCAACAAAAAACCCCACCAAAACAACAACAACAAAAACAACAAAACCCAGACTGGATACTGTAGTCTATAATGACAGAAAACGTAGGGGAGGGAGAGAAGAAAAAAAAATAATAATCTGTAGCCTAATATGAGTATGACTTTCATGTCCTCTTTCAGCTTCTTGTCTTCAAAGCTGCCTGATAGATTTCAAGATGCCACTATTGGTTGTTATGCTATACCTCAGGATTTAATGTAATTTTTGGTCCATTTTGTTTTCAAACTCTTTCCCTCTCCAAACCACTTGTTCTGGCTTTTTCTGTGTTTTAATAAAAAGCAGTTCAGGGTCGGCTCCTGTGCTGAGAGTATCTGTGTGCATGCATGGCAGAAGAACCCACCAGTGGTGAGGATGGGGGTTGTCCACTCACTCAGGCACCCCCTCTAGTCACCAGAATGGAGGTGCACAAACTGTGTGTGTGTGGGGGGGTCAATGAACAGATACCAAAAAAAAAAGAAAATCAGAACAAAGCAAAACCGACAAAGTATATTGTCCACCTTTGCTCTGAGGTTCCCGCAGCATTTTTTCTTGGTGTATCTGCTCTCCCACTTGGTCTTGCCGTTTGGTCTCACCCAAATTGTCAGCTCCGAGCCTCCAAATTTGTCAGATTCAAAACTAGGTGATTTCTTACTTTTGCTACAAGTTCCACTATAAAAATATCCTAGCTATGTGGTTCTGAGCCTTGGAGCTCTCCCCTGAATCTGCTCTGCTGAAACTGTGGTATTGCTGACGGCGAACCTTACTGCACCTCTACCCTAGCCGCCATCAAGCCTTGCCTCCCTCCCCATCTCTTTTAACCAGACCCATCTAGACAAGATTCTATTCAGTAGGGACTCTTTCTTCCCCATCACACACTTAAACTAAACTCCCCCCTTGAAACCTTGTAAGCCAGTCACTTCATGCCTTTATTGCCCCCTAATTTTAGGTACTAGGATGTAATCTTTATGGGTACAAGGTGCCATGTCTTTTCTCCCATGGAATCACTCGGGGGGCGGGGGGGCACAGGTTCAGAGGTTGTCATGTTATTCCCTGATCCCTCTCTCTCAAGGGTCTAAAGAATGAGTCCAACCAAGTTGCTGCTTCTCAGTCACACACATGTACAACAAGCCTTAACTCAGAAGCTCTTTATTGAAAGCAACAGTATACTTCAAAGAGAGAAGTGGGTCTGTCTCCAGGAGTGGAGAACCTGTGGAACTGGGAAGTATATATTAAGTACAGTTTTATCTTCCTGGTCTCAGATACCCTTCCCCAGGAGCAGGTCTGATGTTGCCTCTCAGTGCAACAAATGATGTACTGACAATTCTTAATAAAGGATAAAGGAGCTCTAGTATTGTAGTGGGTACGAATTGGGCTGCTAACTTCAGGGTCAGCAGTTCAAAACTACCAGCTGTTCCACGGAAGAAAGATGAGGCTTTCTGCTTCCGTAAAGATTTACAGCCTTGGAAACCCTGTACAGGGTCACTATGAGTTGGAACCGACTCCACAGCACATAACAACAGCAATAAGAATATTTATTTGATTTTTAGTAAAAGGATGTAGGATTCTTGGACATGGAGTGTTACCTTTTTTTTTTTTTTTTTTTGATTGTCTGCTCTTGATGCTATTTTTATGGGCTGACTGCTTGGTGATTAGGCCTTTAAAATTCCTTCACTAGGTCCTTCCCTTGGCAGCTGGTTGTTTCTCTTAAAGCTGGTGTTTTTCTCTACCAGGGCCTCAAGTCCTGTTTTCTTTCTCCCTGTCTCTAGGTTGCCCCTCTTGAACCCAAGGTGGAGGATGACTTAGAACATCCCCAGGCTATCCTTATCAATGTTAAGTTTTTTGTTGAACTAGAGATGTCTCCCCCTTCTCTTTATCCCTGCCTGTTGTTGTTAGGTGCCATCAAGATGGCATGGACTCATAGCAGTCCTATGCACAACAGAATGAAACACTGTCCAGTTCTGTGTCAACCTCACAACTATTGCTAAGCCTGAGCCCACTGTTGCTGCCACTGTGCTAATCCATCTCACTGAGGTCTTCCTCTTTTTCTCTGACCCTCCACTTTACCAAACATGATATTCTTTTACAGAGACTGATCCCTCTTAAGTATGAGAGATTAAGTCTGGTCATCCTGGCTTCCAAGGAACATTCTTACTGTACTTCTTCCAACACAGATTGGTTTGTTCTTTTGGCAGTCCATGGTACTTTTAATTTTTTCCTCCAACACCATATCTCAAATGCATCAATTCTCTAGGGCCTTTCCTACTCACTCTTCAACTTTCACGTGCATATGCTTAGAGCAGGCACATCTAATCCTCACACTGACATCTTTGCTCTTCAACACTTGAAAGAGTTCTTCTGCAGCAAATTTGTCCAATACAATGCATCATTTGATTTCCTGAGAGAACTCAGGGCTAATGAGTGGATATTAAGACAGAGTAGGAGAGACTCAGGGCAAATAAATGGCTATTAAGACAGGGTAGGAGAGACTCAGGACCCAGATGTTCTAACTTATCCCTGACAGGTTTGTAAGTTACAGAACAGAACTTATATTCTTAAAAGTTATAGAATGTAGACAATGTTTCTATTAGACATGTTTACAGTAGTTCTCATTACTGCTATAGAATTCTTATCTGGATCTTCTGCTTCAGTGACCCTGGGACTCATCTATGACTCTGGCAGGGAAGGCCCCACTCCCAGGTTCACATGCCTATAAACAGGATTCAGTTTTTTGCAGGTCATTGCACTGAGGACTTCCATTCCTCACTGGCTGTTGACCCAAAGTCCCTCTCAGGTCTTTCCATGAAGACCTCTCCAGTGGCAGCTTATGCCATTAAAGTCAGCAAGGGAAAGGAGTCATAGAGACAGAATGCTAGCAAGAGGAAGTTACAATCTTGTAATATAAACACAGAAGTGGCATCGCAGAACCTTTGCTATATCCTATTTGTTAGAAGTAAGTCACACATCCAACAAATTTGCTAAGAAACTTTATAGTTCAGAAAAAAAGAAAAATAATCAACATCTACTTATCTATTGACTAATTGCCTTCATGAATCCTTATACTAAAATAAACGTTCAACCAAACTCAATTTGGCTACTATATTAGGATTACAAATCCTGGTGAAGTGGGCAAATAAACAAAGAAATTAAAGTCTAAGTGTTCCAACAATTTTACTTTTTATTAGTGTGAGAACCCAGTTTATGTGTAATATACATAAAAATGTCTTTGTTCATAAAACATGCTATTGTATTAACAATGATAATAAATTATTTCAAACATTTATTATTTAGAATGAAACTAAAGCTATAAGTATCTTTGGACAGGTGGGTTCTAAGTTGATCAATATTCATGGAGAACTTGACTAAGTTGCTGAAAATTCTGTCTTAAGTAAAGAAGAAGAACAGTGTCTGAATTTTTACTTCAAGTATACGAAAAGAGATGACAGAGACACTGCTTCTCTTATCTGCTCTGCACTCAGTGATGGAATGTTTTCCCCATGGAAGCAAATGCAAGGTCATTAATTTCTTCTGAACATAACTGAACATTGTCCTCTTGACCTTCTCCCTCAGCCTATGAAGGAAATTTGTCCTTTCAGAAACCTTGGTGAATCTACAAAAGTGTCCCTTCCAGAATTCCCTGTGGAGAATGGAATTGGGTAAGGTCTATAGAGTGAGAAACAAATTGAATTCATTTGACCAAATTGCTATGTGACCAATGAGGCTCATCTCAAAGTTGAAACACAAGTTTAAAAGCAGGGAAAGCAGCAACAAGATGAATTGTGCTTCAACACTGCAGGGCCAACTGAGATGCTGACGGTGCAATTACTAACAAGGTGAAATGGGAGGGAACTTCTTTTCAGAATTGTCTGTCTGTGACTCACATTAAAACAAAACAAAACAAACAAACAAAAACTTGTTTATATTGAAACAATTCTATCATCTCTGAAGTGGGTTTTCTATCAACTGAATAATTAAAATAATTAAGTCCTTTGTTCGGTGAAAGTTCTGAAGAAATTAGTTCTTTACAAATGATATTTTCAAAATGTTGCTGTCAATACTAGCTGTCAAGTCAATAGTTACTGCATAGAAGTAGGTAGGAAGTATTTTCACTCAAAAGTCACAAGAAAATTGGGCTGCTTTCTAAAATGAAATACAATCTGTGTCTGACTGTCACAGTACCGTGTCTATCTATCCCTGCCTCAGAATGGAATCGACAGTAACTCATGAACCAAATCCTTGTTGGCAAATGTGCTAGCTTCTAAGAATCCTCTGTACATATAAATACCACCCCATCCTTGTCTTTAACAATTCCTTTTCTGATGCACACACATTTACAGTCAACCTTATCACCAAAGAGGAAAGTTGGCTTATTGTTAAAAAAAAAAAAAAAAGCATCTTTACCTTCCAGACAGTTTACTATCCCCATTACCTGACAAATGGAAGGTTCCAAGGAAATAAACTGACTTTGGACTCAAAAGAATCTGGTCTGATCTGCTGTTTCCTAACTGTGGAGCACTGAAAATACACTTAACCAAAAGGAACATCAGTATCCTCTTTTATAAAACACTTGCCTCACAGTATTATTTGGAGAACTGTGTATATAATATGCCCATAAAACAACAACTGTTAATGATATATTCATAAATATCTTTTTTTCTATCTTTCCTACAAGTTTGAAGATGATGGAAGTATAAGAAACTTTTCAGGTCCAGTTTTGACCTTGAGTAAACCTCTTCCTCCAGACATCTTTTAAAACTACAAGAGCCAATTGTCTACCCTGAGGCAAGATTTACTTTATTCAAGGCAAGGCTTGTGGATATGAAATCTGCCCTGGATTGACAACTTTAAAGTACTTAGAAAGCACTCGGGACAGAAGTTCAGAGGTGAATATAAATCCAACCACTTTAAAGAACAGAAAACGAAGCCATACCCATTTGAGGTCCTTTAGAATCTCAATAATTGGCAATAAAACGGAAATTCCATTAGTCCTGAAAATGGCACATGTATGTTAATGACAAACTCAGAGTATTCTTTGCAGATATTAAAACAAAACAGGCAGCATTTCCTGACTTTCAAGCACAAAAACAGACAAGGAATGGTTAATTTTGCTTTTCAGCAAAAGTCATTTTTGTCTGCACAATTTTGTAATTTCACTATTAATTTTCCTCCCTTCTGAAAAAAATTTTATTGTGATTTTGGTGACAATTTACACAGTACACCAGTTTCCCATTCAACAATTCATGCATACTTTGTTTTATGGCATTATTTGCAACCTCCACAATGTAACATCACTTATCACACTTCCTCCCAGCATTGCCAGTCTCCCTTGTCCTTCTTTCCTGTTCATTCCTGGCTTTTGAACTTTATTCCTGGTCAAATGCTGCCCTTTTCATATCAAATAGTTGATCATTCTGGTGTTACTATTCACCTTATATGTTGTAGTTAAGTAACTTCAAGTTGGTTCTGACTCATAATAATACTCATAGGTCATTGATGACCCTGTATAGGGTATCCAAGGAGCAGTTGATGAGTTTGAACCGTCAACTTTGTGGTTCAGCCTGACCTTGCAATCTAGTAAGGTGCTTCAAAAAGTTTGTGAACAAATTCCATTATCTTTTCATTCTATTTTCCACAAACATTTTTAGCCCCACAAAACCTTATCTATTGTTTGGCTGAAGAGTATGGTTGTTGTTGTTGTTATGTGCCATGAAGTCGGGTCTGACTCATAGCGACCCTGTACAGGGTTTCCGAGGCTGTAAATCTTTACGGGAGCAGAAAGCCTCATCTTTCTCCCAAGGAACAGGTGGTAGTTTTGAACTGCTGACCTTGCGGTTCACAGCCCGATTCATAACCACTACTCTACCAGAGCTCCTTGAGGAGTGTGGTAACACCATATAATAAGCACTGGACTGCAAACACAAGATTCATGGTTCAAGCTTGCCAGGTGGTCCATGGGAGAAAGATTTTCTACTCCCAGGAAGATTTAAACCTTCAGAAACCCTATACAAGTTTGGTATGATTCAGAACCTACTCGAGAGCACTTAACAAAAAACAACAATATCATTTGGCTGAGAGTTGAGCTCAGCTCTAGTCTTGAAGTGTTACTATTAATGGGCAAAAGTCTCAGAAGTTCCACCTGCCCCTATCCAACCAAACAATCTGGACTTTTTTTATGATTTTGAGTTTTGTTCTACATTTTTCTGCCACTTTTCCCAGCACCTTCTAATCTGATCCCTTTCAGAGCAGTGATAGAAAGCAGAGTTTCTATCTCTCTAAACTAATGAATGCACTTTTCAATTTAAAAAAATTATTTATAATAAGCTCCCATGATCATCCTGTGTCCTTCAAGAAAATCTAACAAAACTACCCTTTGGAATTCCAATAACCAGTTGCTA
Source organism: Chrysochloris asiatica (assembly GCF_000296735.1). Taxonomy (NCBI): domain Eukaryota; kingdom Metazoa; phylum Chordata; class Mammalia; order Afrosoricida; family Chrysochloridae; genus Chrysochloris; species Chrysochloris asiatica. The sequence goes on from NW_006408802.1 coordinate 2,800,913, forward strand.
TAACTTCCCAAGCTGATGTCTCTACCTTGAGTTTAAATGACCTAGCAGATCCCTGGTAGTGTAGTACAGTACACTACCATTAGTTCAATACACTAACCAAAAGTTCAATAGTTCAAATTTACTAGCCACTTCTCTGGAGAAAGATCAGGCTTTCTGCTTCTATGAAGACTTATAGCCTTAGAGACCCTATCCAGAGTCACTATGAGTCAGAACCATAGAAACTACAATAGTAAATCCCCTAGGAAACGACTGATTGGATTTTTTTTTTTCTTAAGGTATCCTGAAAAACTATGACAAGTTTATTGCTGAGAGAACTTGTCTGCTGCCATCCACTAAGCACAAAAACATGTCTAAACCCATGCTTGTGTGAACTAGAATTCCAGCAACAATTTCTGTGACTTATCCTAGTATATTCATGGAGTCCTGGTGTGGTGCTGTGGGTTAATGTGCTGTACTGCAAGGTTGGTTTAAACCAAAAGGTTGGAGGTTCAAGCTTACCAGCCTCTCCTCGGAAACCCTATATAGGGTCCCTATCAGTCGGAACAAATGCTATAGCACGTAACAACAACAACAACAACAACTAGTATATTCATGGCTGTAGGTCCATTCAACTTCCCACACCTGTTCAGTTTTTATGTCTAGCTCTGTATCCACTTATAAATTATAGTTACAATTACTAAAGGAATAATATTTACCTCTGTTGCTTTTAACTCTTGGGTTCCTCCCAGTGACTTCCTTTGTCTTGGTCATTTTGTGCCCACCTCCGCTAATTGTATGCATTTGTTTTTTAACTAGTACTCTATTTTTTTGTATGCTTATTACATTTCCCTAGCATCTGAATATTTCAGAAACATTTTAGCTGAAACATTTCATAGCTAATCTACAAAAAGCTGTGCACTATCTCCTAGAAACCCTGCAGGCCAGCTGTTAGTAAAGAATATTACAGATGAGCTGTTAAGCAATTAGAAGGTAAATGCCAAGTGGAAATTAAGTTCACTTCAGTCAGTCACTATCCTAGGGTTATATAAAGTTGTCATAAGATATTTAAACACAATTGTGTAGACTCAGGAAAAGCTAAAATTTTAATAAGTGGATTTTGCCTTTTGTTATCCCACTCTCATTTAGCAAAATGACTGCTGAATCTGCTAATAAGAGAATTGTTCTTCTATTAGTAGTTTGATCATTGATTCATTCAGATGATATAATTATAACAAGCATCAGACCTAACAGTAACAAACACACACGTTTATTTATACACACACACACATATGGATATGTAGTTATTTATCTTATTTCAAAGACTTTGGCATGAGAAATATTTTATCACAGTCATTTTCCCTGTTCTCCATTATAATATATCTTTAATGGAAAGATATGGAAGTTCACCTTTTATGAAGTTATACAATTTCCTGTCAGGAGAATCTACACAAATGATAACAATCAATTTCAACTGCAATAAGAATGTTCCTTTTGAACACACTGCTCTTGAGAATTAAGGAATTCTGAAATTAATCAGAGGAATGTATATTATTGTTCAAATTGAATAGTGGTGAGTGAGCATGTTCTTTCAAATAAAGTTAGACTAAAAGCCACCACTTAACAGAGTACCCTAATAACTCTTTTCAGTGATGTTATTATTAATATGTTGTTGTTGTTGTTAAGTGCTATCAAGTCGATTCCAACCCATAGTGACACTATAGGATTTCTGAGGAGAAGCTGGTGAGCTTGAACCACTAACCTTGCAGTTCAAATGGCTTTGCAGTCTGGTGCATTAACTCACAGTGTCACACCAGGACTCCTGTTAATATGCTGCTGTTATTGTTAAGTGCCGTCAAGTCAATTCTGACCCCTAGCGACACTGTATAGGGTTTGCAAGGAGAAGCCGGTGAGTTTGAACCGCCAACTTTGCATTTCAAACGGCTTTGCAGTCTGGCGCATTAACTCACAGCGCCACACCATATAGGGTTTATTATTATTTGTCACGCTCAATGCATGTTACTCAAGTCTACATAATTAAGCCTACAGGCATACTGCCCATCTTTTCTACATTGTTTTTTGGTGCTGTTGAGTCAAGTATGACTCTCAGCAACAATATATAGACACAGTACAACAGTCCATAAGGTTTCCTTGACTGTAATACTTAAGGGAGTAGATCACCAGATCTCTTTATCCTGCGGAACTGACATTTTCTTCATTGCCCCATTAGGATTCCTCATCTTTTCTATCTTGTTTTTTTAAGTGCCATCGAGAGTCTGTTCTAATAGTAACCCTGTATAGGGTTTCCAAAGAGTGGCTAGTAGGTTTGAACTACAAACCTTGTGGTTAGCACTGCAGTGCTAATTCTACAATGCACATAGAGCTCATTTTATCCGACTTATTCTATTTCACTTCAGATTACTCCAAAACCAAAGAACCCACTAGTTAGTGAACATTCTTTTCTGATGTCTTGAGTCCATTGATATGACTGCTGTATCAGTTCATCTTTTAGGCTAGTTTCTCTGGAGAAGCAAAACCAGTGAAACATGAAGTAAGCAAAAAAGTATGGGTACAAAAATCATGCTGTTGTTGTTGAATGCCGCTGAGTCATTTCCAACACATCTTGACCCTGTAAAGGGTTCCCAAGGAACATCTGAAGGGTTTCAACAGTTTACCTTATTGTTAGCAGTTCAGTGCTTATCTTACAGCACCTCACCAGGACTCCACAAAATCATTGAAACTTTTATTAAATAAAAATATAAAAATGTGAAGTTATTGGTTCTCAATATATCCTCCATCTATTGCTATACACTTCTCTAACCCTTCATGGAAGATTTCTGCCCTCTTCAATTTACAATAAATTGGAATGGCAGCTCTGGCATCCTCAAAGAACTCTAATAGTATTCCTTTTAGTTTTAGGAACAAAAAGAAGTCTGAAAGGGCAAGACAAGGATGAAGGCAGGATAGGGTAAGATTTCACAATGAAATTCACTGCAAACAGCTCTTGCTGCCCTCAAAGAATGAACAGGTGCATTGTTGTGATGGAAAAGTAGTCCACAGCACAATTTTCCTGTTCTTTTGCACTAATACAGTTTTCAGTTTTCTTAAAACTTATTTATAATAAGCCCCCATGATCATACTGTGTACTTCAAGAAAAATCTATCTAGTTTATCCTTTTGATTCCCCAGTAAAGTACTTGACATAACTTTCTATGCTGACCTCTCTGTTTTGAATTGAAGTGATTCAGCAGAACCCTTTAGGAGCTATAGTTTTGATTATATATATATATA
>NW_006408802.1:2804988-2828135 GCF_000296735.1 Chrysochloris asiatica
ATATATAGATATCTGTAAGGCACCCTAGGCTTTCTGTTAAGTATTGGAAAACCAATACAGGGTCACTACCAGTGCGGCACTAACTTGACAACACTTAACAACAACAAGAAGACTACCACAAAGTTATTACTAAGAGAACTTTTCTATAGTCTTCCAATGAATGCAATATACGAACATAAGTTAAAAAATATTGTTACTAAGGTTATAGTTCATACACGCACAGGTTTATTCTAAACAAAATGTATTTAAGCACGTATCTGTGTTCAGTGGATGACTGCAAACAAGTTCTCTCAGTAATACAGTTTCTTTAGTCTTGTTAAGGTGCTTTCAAAAAAATGATGTACTTTGTGTCAAAAAGAAAAAAAAATTGGGATCAGAGCTAATATTGAATTTTAATAAAACTCGAGTAAACATCTTCCAAAATCATTGAATCTTCACAAGTTTATAGGAATCATGCCCAACATAAAGCAGCAGTGGTAAGATAGATCACAAGTTTTTAAGAAGGTTGGGATAATTTCAAAGATTAGGTGATAGAAAGAAGACCATTATGCTCAACCAATGAAATTGTGGTGGATGTCCAGAAACTGGTGGAAAATGTATCTAGTTACTACTGACATGATCGCTACTGTATATGAAATCTTACATGGTTCAACATTTTCAACTTTAAGCAAACGTCGTGGTCTCACCAAGTTTTCAGCTCAATAGGTGCCAAAAGCATTGCATGAAGATCAGCTACCTCAAAAACAGATCTTCCCATCTGTTTTTTAAGCAAGATAAAAGATAATGTAGAAGATTTTGTGGAATGAATCATAACACAGGAATGAGTCTTGGATTTACCAATAAGAACCTAAGAAAAAAGTCCAATCAAAGCAATGACTTCCTAGAGAATCTGTCAGGGTAGTTAAATACAAGGCAAAGTGGTCAACTCAAAAGGTATGACAACTGCTTTTTGTTACTCCAAAGGGGTCATCTTGACAGAGCTCTCATAAAGGATATAGGACAATCATGAGGGATTACTAGGAAGAAGCTTTGGAAAAACTGAAAACTGCATTAGTGAGACCAAGGGTCATGATAGTTGTGCCAAGGAATTCTTTTTCCATCATGACAATGTACCCACTCAGTCTTCGAACTAAGCTTTCCTATGAAAACATTATTCGGTAATCTTACTACATACACCCTACAACCCTGATCTTGCACCTTCAGACTTCTTTTTGTTCCCAAAATACAAAGGACATTTGAAATTAACATGATTTGAGTCCCTTGAGAGTGCCACGATTGCCATTTGTATTTGGTGAAATTGCTGGAGCAGAAATCTTCAGGAGAGAGTTGTTGCTGTTGATTTTAAGTGCCAATTAGTAGGTTCAGACTTGGTGATTCTGTATAGAGTTTCCAAGGAGTAGGTGATGAATTTGAACTACTGACTTCATGGTTAGCTATCCAATGCTTATCCCATAATGCCACACCAGGACTCCTTGGGGAAGGGTTAAAGACATGGAAACACCACCTTTAAAACTGTATCATACATGGAGGATATGGCAAGAAACAGCACCTTCACATTTTGGTATTTTAGTTTAATAAAGGTTTCTATGATTTCATAGCAATACTTTTTTTACTTTGTTGTTGTTGTTATGTGCCTTGGAGTCGGTTCCAACTCATAGCAACCCTGTACAGGGTTTCTGAGGCTGTAAATCTTTATGGGAGCAGAAAGCCTCATCTTTCTCCTGCGAAACAGTAGTTTCAAACTGCTGACTTTGAGGTTCACAGCCCAATTTGTAACCGCTATGCTACCAGAGCTTCTTACTTTTTTACTTACCCTCACCTAAATAAGATTTCAAAAAGTTAATGGAATTAAAAGATAATAGAATTTTACCATACATACATACATACATACATACATACACACACACACACACACACACACACACACACACACACACATGCCAGAGAGATGCACTGAGAAAAATGAGAGAGTTATCTCAAGGAAATGGCTCACTCAGTTGTAGAGGTGGCAAGTCCAATGTCCATCGGACTTCTGGAGGCTTCTCCTAAGTCATGTAGCTGCTGAGGCAGACACACCCATTATCAGCAGGCCAGGTGGGAATCCACTGGTTTATGGACTGTCGAGGCTGGAGGCTGTCAAATCTAGTATTGGTAGGTAAGATCATAGACTGTTTGTTCACAGGCTGCAGAGGCTAATGAATCCCTAGATTGGTGCCAATACATCAGGCCACTGGCTTAAGTCCTAAAAATCAGAGGTCAAATAATGTCAAGTCAGATGCAGGATCCAGAACAAATGTCAATGAGCTTTGTCAGATATTTTGGATGCAGGGTACTCCCTCAAGGTCACTCCTTTTACAATTGATTAATCATGACATTCCATCATTGAGGATGATTATATCCTTACATAAAAGCCAAATTACATCATTACATAACTGCTAAACCACTCAGAATCATGGCACAACCAAGTTTACACTAAACCTTAACCATCATACCATCTTATTGAAGGTTTTCCTCATTTTCTCTGATCATATACTTAATGCCTAAATGATTTCATAAATACCATTTTAAACATCACCATGCTACAAATTTAAACACAAGCAGACTTCTACATTAAGGAAGACAACCCTTTACAGTATTATTGCTTTAAAAATATTTATATATGCTCATACAATTTTAGAAGATCAAATAGCAAAATCTTAATTATTGTTATTTTTTTTAAAGGAAATGGATATATTTACTTTTCTTCATTTAAGATTTTTTCTGTTTCCTGCTTTTGCTATAATAAACATATTATATGCTTCAATGTCATTTTAAAAATATATTAGATTGCTGCTCATAAATTAGTACAGCTTATTTAATACAATTTTTAAATTGTAGGGTCCTCCACACCATCACCCTCACTAAAAAGGAATAAAAAAAAGTATTATATTGCTGAGCAACATTTTATATTTAATCAGATTAACTTTCAGATGCTCATTACATATGCTATGAAAGATTGCCAGGCAATCTCGGAAGCATTTCCTCATCCAAGTATCTATTAAAAACTGATTATGTGTTTGGGGATTTATCTCTGTATTAATGAGAAAAAAACAAAACAAAGTAAAGCAATTTTTTTTATAAAACTAATATAAGTTCTCCATACCCAGAATGATGAAGAGTCAGAAGGGTCAGATGCAATTATAACTAGAAATGGGCCAGATGTGATATCGAAGTTGGAGAGCTCAGACAGACAAAATTCATAATATAACAGCTTTCAAATATTGATGAATGTCTGTTGAGAGAGCAATAACATGAGAAATTATGGACTTTGGAAAAAGAACTTTTAAAGAAAACTGATATTTATAATAGAAAATTGAATGAAGCTTAATAAAACAGTCAAAACTGGCAATGAGCAATTAAGAGAGTACAAGTAAGTGAAGTGGAAAAACTAAAACTGTTTCCCATAAAACTGAACATTCAAAAGAATATCCACTTTGACTTGTATAATGTGGTGATAAACATAAATATTGAATTGTGCTGCTTATTAATAATACATTTAATGTATCTTAAGATCCATACAAGAAAGTTGTAAAGAGAAAATGCAATTTATCCAGACATTGGAGCACCCTTTAAAGAAATCTAAAGATGGAATCATGACCCCTCCCCCACAAAATAAATCCCCAGTCCTTTATAAATGACACATAATACAAAAATGTTCATCACTGCTCTCCTCCAGTTCACATATTTTTTATAAAATGCTCTCAAGTTTACATGTTACACTTTCCAAGTATTTGGAAATTAGAAAGACTGTAAGGAAAGTAAATAAAAAGAAAGTATTTAAGACTCTTGAAATTTATATATAACTTATAAAAATGTGTACTTGCATCTTTGTTGTAGTTGTTATCTGCCCCTGAGGCAGTTCTAACTCATTGAACCCTATGCACACCAGAACTAAGCACTGCCATGTCCCGCACTATCCTCACAATTGTGTTTATAATTGAGCTCATTGCTGCAACTGTACCAATCCATCTTGTTGTTGGACTTCTTGTTTCACTGACCCACCACTTTACTAAGCATGATATCCTTTTTCAGGGACTGGTCCATCCTGGAAATACGCACAAAGTATGAGAGACGAAGGCTCACCATTTGGGATTCTAATAAGCATTCTGACTATACTTCTTCCAACACAAATTTGCTAGTTCTCTAGGAAGTCCATAATAGTTTTGGGTTTGTTTGTTTTTTAATGTTTTATTGTGAATTATGTGATAGTTTACATGGGAAAACAATTAGTTTTACATTCATCCTATCGTATAATGTTTCATTGCCATGGTTAAAATCCACTCCATCATCATCAACCAACCAAAGCATATACCCTACAAGCCTGCCTCCCGTTCATCAGAACACAGCCCCTCTCCCTCTCTGTGTCTTAAGTCCCAAACTGCTCCATCTCTCCACGTCATCATCTCTGCCTCCATCTCAGGTATCACTGCTTCTCTGGGCAAGGTCCTGCTCTCTGTTCTTCTGCCTTGATGGTCCCAGGGATCTCCGTTCCTAGACTGCAAAGTTAATTACTCCCTTCCTTGATACAAAATGTCTACATTTACATTTCCAACCCTCACAATCAGTCCTGATAACAATTATTCATTATTGTATCACAAGGGACCTATTAGTATTTCCTTTCATCAGCCCCACCTAGACCATTATGGTTTTAAAATTCCTTTAAAACACCATAACTCAATGCATTATTTCTACGGTTTTCCTTATTCATTGTACAACTTTCACATGTATATGATCACGGCTTGGTTAGGTACACCTTAGTTCTCAAACTGATATCTTTTCTCTTGAACACTTTGAAGCAGTCATATGCAGCAGATTTGCCCAATGCAATATGTCATTTTATTTTCTTGACTACTGCTTCTATAAATGTTGTAGTGGATCCAAGCAAAATGAAGTTATGACAACTTCAATCTTTTCTACATTTATCAAGATATTATTTATTGGTCCAAATGCGAGGATTTTTATTTTCTTAACATTGAGGTGCACCCTTGATCTTCATCATGAGTAACTATTTTAAGTCCTCTTCCCTTTCAGTAAGCAAGGCTGTATCATCTGTTTATCACAGGTTGTCCATGAGTTTTCCTCTAATCCTGCTGCCATGTTCTGCTTCATATAACACAATTTCTCCAATTATTTGCTCAACATACAGATTTAATAAGTATGGAAAAGGATACAATTATTTTGTATCCTTTTAAAAGGTACACACCTTCCCTAACTTTAAACCATTCAGTGTCCCCTTGTTCTGTTTAAACATCTACTTCTTAGTCTATGTACAGGTTCCTCATGAGCACAACTGAGTGTTCTGGAATACCCAACCTTTGCGATGTCATCCATAGCTTGTCATGATCCACACACTCAAAAGCTTTTGCTTAGTCAATAATAAAGTACAACTAAACATTTTTTTTTTTTTTCTGCAATTCTAGGCTTTTGGCCAGGAGCCATGTGACGTCAGCAGTGATATCCCTCACTCCATCTACTTTTCTGAATCTGACTTAAACTTATGGCAGTTCCCTGTCAATATTCTGTTGCTATCATTGTTTAATTATCTTTAGAAAATTCTTATTTGAATGTGCTATTTAATGATACTGTTCAATGATTTTTCCTTCCTATTGGGTCACCTCTCTTTAGAATGGGTACAACTATGGATCTCTTCCAGTCAGATAGCCAGGTGACTGTCTTCCAAATTTCTTGGCAAAGACGAGTGAGTACTTCCAGTGCTGCATGAAATTGTTGTAAAGAATTCAATTTGCAGTCCATCAGTTCCCAGAGCCTTGTTCTTTTCCAATGCTATCAAGGCACCGTGGACTTCCCCCTTTAGACCATTGGCTCTTGAGCACATGTTATCACTTGACATGGCTGAACATCAACTATTTATTTTTGGTATTATGACTCTGTGTATACCTTCCATTTTCTTTTGATGCTTTCTGCATCATTCAATATTTTGCCCATAGAATCCTTCAATATTGCAAGTTGAGGCTTAAATATTTTCCTCAGTTCATTCAGCTTGAGAAATGTTGAGGATGTTCTTTCCTTTAGGTTTTCTAATTCTAGGTCTTTGAACATTTCACTATAATATTTGACTTTGTCTTCCCAAGCTGCCCTTTAAATTCTTTTGTTCAGCTCTTTTACTTACTCATTTCTTCCATTTACTTTAGAATATATATATTGGAGAGCAAGTTTCAGAGTATCTTCTGACTTCCATTTTGGTCTTTTCTTTCTTTCTTGTCTTCTAAATGCCTTTTCACTTTCTTCTTGTATGATGTTATTGATGTCACTCTACAACTCTTCTGGTCTTCAGTAATTTGTGTCTAATGCTGCATTTGAACAATTATTGACTTGTTCCATCACCATCCAGTGTCATGGTTTTGGTTGATGATGTGGAGTTTTTCTACTGTCTCTTCCCACAGGTGTAGTCAATTTTATTTCTGTGTATTCCATCTGGTGAAGTCCATGTGTATAATCATCTTTTATATTGTTTAAAAAGGTATTTGCAATTAGTAAGCCATTGGTCTTGAAAAATTCTATCATGCAGCAAGTGTAAATTGCTACAATTTGATGAACTTGACCTTAACTTATGGATCTATTAGCTCAAAATACCAACCAAGAGGGAAGGACTCTTCATATCAAGGATCAAGCCTATCCCTAAGTACACAAGGTTGATAGGGAAGGGAAACTTAGACCATAGATACCTAAAATGGGGGAGCTATAAAGGAATGAAGTGGCTGGCAATCTGAATGGACGAAAGAGGGGAAGTAATGTAAAGGTGATAGATTGTATTATGGGTATTGGTTTTCCATGCCTAGCAATGTAGCAAATACACACTTGAATGGGACAGAAAGGAATATCAGGAAATATAATTAAAGAAAGCTTGTAAGGCCATCTTCAGCTATAATAGATTGGCATACCTAAAGGGGATTCTAGAACTGTCCCAGTGAAATGGGCTTCTTGTGGAGTCTTTGTAGATTATGGGGCCTTGGATGGACTCCTGAACCCCACACAGAACCTTCTGAGGTAAGACAGTCCTACTTGAAAGCACATACAGAACAACCTGGAGTGGCTAGAGGAACAGAAGATATTTCTTAAAAGAAAGACTAGCAGGTAAAGATAAGAAGAAAAAAAGTAGAGTGTCTGGCTATGACAAGAATAAGCAAGTTGTTTGCCTGGGAGCCATCAAGGCAAGCCATCGAGTCACTTTAGGACAAACCTCCTTCTAAGATTGAAACTCAAAGGGAACACAAGAGCAGGCTTGTAAACTCAGTGGTGACTGTGTTGGTCTACTTGTGACTGGAAGTGGGGGAAAGGCAATAATGAACACATGGGCTAAGCTTGACCAAGTTTCATAGACTCCTATAGACCTTGAGATGAGAGTGAGTAAAGGAAAGTCTGGTTTGTCTGAAGTTTGAAGAGACTTAGGAACCACTGAGCCCATGAACACTGACTTAGTCACTGGGGGCTAGAGCTGAGAGTAAATTGTCCAGCTGATACGAAGTGGGGGAGGTGCACAAGAATGCTCAAACTTGCAGATACTACCCATTTGACCTGGCTTGGATGGCTTGATGGTTAAAACTCGACTAGAGGAGATTAAGAAATTTGATACAGAAAGCAAGTGTAAATTGCCACAATTTGATTAACTTTACCTTATCTTACAGATATAGAAGCACAAAATACCATCCAAGATGGAAGGAATCTTCAAATCAAGGATCAAGTATATCTCCTCAGTACACTAGGGTGAGTGGACCAGGAAACTCTGACACTGGCTACCTAAAATGGGGGGCTATAAAGGCACAAAGTGGTTGGCTTACAAGTTTTAAAGAGGGAGTTTGGTTTCAGAGTATGCAGGGGAAGGTAGAATCCCCACTGAATAACTTCCATCTTGTCTAGATGGGTCTGGTGAGAGAAGATGGGGCTATTATTCTTTTGATTTAATAGTGAGGATTATGGAGTCCTAGTGGGGTTCTGTGGGTTAATGCACCAGACTGCAAAGCCATTTGAGCTGCAAGGTTGGCAGTTAAAGCTTACCAGCTGTTCCTTGGAAACCCTATACAGGGTCACTTTGGTTGGAACTGACTCAACAGCAGTTAACAACAACAACAACAACAAATTGTTATTATGACTAACTGCTATCATCTCAATTGTAAACATAGAAGATGTGTAACAAAGAGGGGGGAGTAGTTAATCTGGGATTCAACATGCCTGGTAAGCACACTTACCATGGTATGAGGTTCTTTAAATGTAATTATCACAGACATCATTGTGCATCCTTATGGTAAGGATCTTGTACTTATCATGCTGCTGTAGGACACCTAAAACTGGGATTCAGCACACTTGGTAAGCACACATACCATGTTATAAGGTTAACCAAATCTACTAATCACAGATATCATGGTGCTTCCTTATAAGCACAGGCTGTCTTGTGCTTATCCACAAGGAAGAAGAGGAGAGTTCAAAATGGGATTCACCAAGTTTGATAAACATACACATTATGCTGTCATTAAGTACTACTGAGTCAGTTCTGACTCATAGCAACCATGTATAGGATTTCTGAGGAGCAGCTGGTGGGTTTGAACTACCAATCTTGTGATTCACAGTCCTATGCTGATCCTACAGCTCCATACTAGGAGTTCACATCATGGTATGTGGTTCTCCAAATCTGGAAAAAACAAACCACATTGTTCTTACTCATGGTAAGTACGGGCTGACTTGTTCTTACCAATCTGGTGTAGGGCACTTAAAACTGGGATTTAACATGCTTGGCCAAGTACACACATCATTTTATGAAGTTCACCAACTTAGATCATCAAACTGACAAATTGGCAAACCAGTATTCCAGAAAGGTAACCCCCACATAATTATAAGTATTGCTGTTGTTAATTGCCTTTGAGAAAGTTCCAACTCATAGCGACCCTGTATAAGGTTTCAGTGGAGCTGCTGGTGAGCCTGAATCCCTAATTTTGCAGTTCTAACTGACCTTGAAGTCCAGGGCATTAACTCACAGCACCACACCAGGCCTCCATTAATTATAATTAGTAAGTTTGAATTTAAGAAAAGAAAGAAAATAAAAAACTCTTCTGAACATTGAAGAATAGGAAAAAGAAAAGGCACAAGTATTAATGTTGTGGTGGTGGTTGTTGCTAAGTGCTGTCAAGTCAGTTCTGACTAATAGCGACCCTGTCTAGGGTTTCCAAGAAGCAGCTGGTGTGTTTGAACCACTGACCTTACACTCAAGTGCATTATTCTACAGCACCACACCAGAACTCCTGTAATAATAGGCGCAAGTATTACTAAGCATAATAATAAAATCTAGTGATAGAATAAATCTTAATAGGCCAACATTTGTATATAAGACAAAACGCAAAATTAACTGAAATAGAACTAACACAATGAGGCAAAATGTAGGCTGTCAAAAAGGAGAGGAGGAAGAATAACATTCTTGCAAATAAGCTCTGGTGCCTTCACAAATGTCCAGTGGAATTTTGACATCTACATGGGGTGCAAGATTATTCTATAATCTATAGATTGTCCAACAAATAGGACACACATTCCAGGATGTTCAGAATCCCTGGCTTAACTTAATGACACCCCTCAGATGCAAGCTTCCTTTATTGATATTGATAGCAAATATTCTGTAATGTCTCCTGTGCTATACTGGAGCAACAAAGCGAACATTACATAATGTTTGTATTACTTGTATTATATTATCATTGCTGTTCTTGAATGCCCTCGAGACAATTCTAACTCAAAGTGAAACTATACAGGGTTTCTGAGGAACAGGTGGTACGTTTGAACTGCTGATTTTGCACTTATCCTACAGGTCATATAAAATCAATAAAGTTTGCTGAATCTCATCTGTCATTTTCTCATACTGTGGTGGCTTGTGTGTTGCTGTGATGCTGGAAGCAAAGCCACTAGTATTTTAAATACCAGTAGGGACATCCACGGTTAACACGTTTTATGAGAAGTTCCAGACAAACACAGATTCAAAGACAGTGAGATGGATTCCTTCTAAATGTTTAAGCACCAAAAATTTATGAATAGCAGCAGAAAATTGACAGATATATTACCAGAAAATGAAAACATTATGAATAACAGAAAAGCATTATCAGACAAAGTACCAGAATAATGAGTTCTTCAGGTTGGAAGGCACTCAAAATACGACTGGGGAAAAGCTGCCTCAACAAAGTAGAATGGAGAGTGATGATGATAAAGGAGTAAAGCTTTCAGGACCTTCATTTACTGATGGGGAACAACTCAAAATGAGGAGAAACATAATTAACTGAAACATGGAATGTACAAAGTATGAATCTAGGAAAACGAGAAGTTGTCAAAAATGAAAGGGAATGCACAAAGATTGATATCCTAGGCATTATTAACCTGAAGTGGACTGGAATTGGCCCTTTTGAAACTAAAAAGTATATGGATTTCTATTCTGGGGAAAAAAATAGTCAAGAGAAATGGCATCATCTTCAAAATGAACATTTCAAGAGCTATCATGAAGTACAATACTGTCTGTGATAGGATAATATTCCTATACTTATAAGTTAGACCAGTTAATATCATTATTATTCAAATTAATGAAGTCAGTAATGATAAAACTGAAAATTTTTACCAACTTCTTCTGTCTGAAATTGATCAAACAAGCAATCAAAATATATTGGGGGAAAAATATATTGGAATGCAAAGGCTGAAAACAAAGAGGAAGAATCTGTAGCTGGGATGCATGGCCTAAAAGATATAGAAATGATACTGGGGATCACTTGATAAAATTTGGCAACAACAATGACTTCTTCATTGCAAATACTTTTTAAAAACAGCATAAAAGGTGACTGTACACATGGATGGAGCTCTGGCGTAGCACTGTAGTAGTACTGGACTGCAAGGTCAGTTTGAGTCGAAAGGGAGGTGATTCAAACTCATTGGCTGCTCCTCGGAAACCTTATTCTGGGTCACTATGAGGTGAAACGGACTCTATGGCATTGAACATGAACAACAACATACACCTGGATTTCACCAAACGGAATACATGGAAGAGACAGTAGAAAAATTCATTATCCAAAACAAGAACAGGGACTGACTTTGGCACAGATTATCAATTTGCTTGTATTCAAGATTAGGCTGAAGCTGAGTAAAATTAAACATGTCCATGAGAGCCAAAATATAGCCTTGAACATATCACACCTAAATGTACAGACTACCTCAAAAACAGAATTGATGCATCAGACACTATGACCGAAGACCAGAAAATTGTGGGATGATATCAAGAATATCATATAGGAAAAAAACAAAAGGCATTAAAAAGACAAGAAAGAAAGATAAGACCAAATTGATTTCAGAAGAGACTCTGAAACTTATTTTCCAGCAGAGAGATGCTAAAGGAATATTAAGAAATGAGGAAGTAAAGAGCTGAGCAGAAAATGACAAAGGACAGCTCAAGAAGGCAAAGAATTATAATGAAATACGAAAAGACCTGGAGTGAGAAAACCAAAACGGGAGAAAACACTGAGTATTTCTCAAGCTGAAATATTTGGAAAAAAAAAACAAACCTCAAATTCATATTAAAGGATTTTACATAGAAAACACTGAATGATGCCAAAAGCATCAAAAGAATATGGAAGATGACACAGAGTCACTGCACCAAAATAAATGAGTGATGTTTAATCATTTCAAGAAGTATCATATGATCAAGAACCAATGTTATTAAAGAAAGAAGTCCAAGTTGCAATGAAGGCATTCGCAAAAAATAAGTCTCCAGGAAATGATGGAATACAAATTGAAATCTTTCAACCAACTGATGCAGTGCTGGAGACACTCACATATCTATGCCAAGAAATTTGGAAGACAGCTACCTGGCCATATAATTGGAAGAGACACATATTTGGGACCATTCCAAAGAGAGGTGACCTGAAAGAATGAGGAAATTGTCACACAATATCATTAATATCACACGCATGTAAAATTTTGCAGAAGATAACTAAAAAATGGCTACAACAGTACATCACCAAAACTTAGGTCAGATTCAGAAGAGGTCATGTAATGAGGAATATCACTGTTGATGCCAGATAGCTCTTGTCTGAAAGTAGAGAATACCAGAAAAATGTTTCTTGTTAAGCACTGTCGAGTCAATTCTGACTCATAGCAACCCTGTATAGGGTTTCCAAGGAGCAGTTGATGGGTTTGAACCACTGCTGCTGTTCGCAGTCCAGTGTTTATCCTGCAGCACCACACCAGGACACCAAAATTTACTTGTGCTTTGAAGACTATATAAAGGCTTTCAACTGTGTGGATCATTAAAAGTTATGGGTAACATTGCAAAGAGTGACTATCACACAACACTTAATTGTGATCATGAGGAATCTGTATGTAAAGCAAAAGAAGTTGTTAGAATAGAAAAGCAAATACTGAATGGTTTAAAATCAGGCATGATGCACACCAGTGCTATATCCTTTTACCATGATTATCCAATCTATATGGTGAGCAAATAATCTGAGAAGCTGGATAATATGAGGAAAAAACATGCATCAGGACTGAAGGAAGATTCATTAACAACCTGCAATAGGCAGATGACACAACCTTAATTTCTGGGAGCTAAGAGGACTTAAAATACAGCTTTCAGTAGGGACTTCACTTCAAATAAAGAAAAAAAATACATCTGGAGCAATAAATAACTTCATGATAAATGGAGAAATCATTGAACTTGTCGTTTTGCTTAGAACAACACCACTCATGGAAACAGCGGTCAAGAAATCAAATGACAAATTGTATTAGGAAAATCTGCTGCACGAGACATCTTTAAAGTGTTTAATAGCAAATATAACAGTTTGAGAAATAAGGTGCACTTGACTCAAGTCAACTTTTCATATGAATGTTAAAGTTGTACATTGAATAAGAAAACCCATAGAAAAAAAAATGATGCATTTAAACTACGGTGTTGGAGAAGAAATAAAAATACTATGGAATTCCCAAAGAAAAACAAACTGGTGTTAGAATAAGTATGACCAGAATGCTCCTTAGAAGCCTGGATGATGAAACTTTGTCTTTCATATACAGGACATATTATCGGGAGGAACTTGTCCCTGGAGAAGAACATTATGTTTGGTAAAGTGGAAGACTAGTTAAAATAGAAAGGTTCCTAGTGAGATGGATTGACACCGTGGCAGCAGCAATGAGCTCAAGCATAACAACAATTGTGAAGGTGGCCCAGGACCAGACAGTGTTTTGTTCTGTTGTATTTAGGTTCCCTGTGGCTTGAAACCAACTTAAAGGCACATAACAACAGCAATACTGGAAGCAATAATGACCCAGCCTGGTATTTATTCCTTCCACTAATAGGTACATTTTATTTTTAGAGGTCATTTTTGGGAGGAAAAAAAAGTAAAATACAGAACAAAGGTAAGAATGGACCCTAAAATAAAAATCATAACAGACTTAACCTAACAGAAAGTGCAAATTTTTTAAATTGAAATAGGAATTCAATTTATATATATTCAAGACAAATGATCAATTTTCAAAGTAGTAGAGATGAAGTAATAATACATTATTCTTGCAGACATGTTATACATACTATGTAAACATATATGGTAGGAAAGTATCCAAGAATTAAACTAAATATTTGTGTGAGATTATCCCACACACTGAATAGCATCTGTCATTCTTGGACCATGTGTAATATGGTAATAGTGTCCCCCACTATTGTGGCAACCTAAAGCAGTTTCAGAAATTTCCAAAAACAGCCCTGGTGAGAAAACACCTAACTAACTAATGTCTGTTACCCTCATATGAAATATACCTAGTTGCTTTCTTAAGGATAGTGTCTGCAGACTGGCTCAAATTTCCTATACAATTCCACCCTCAGCTATTAAGCTCTTTTGACACAGACTTTCTTATATAAAACATCTATCTGAATTCCATTGAAGAATCTTAATCACAAGGGGGAGGGATGAAAAACAGACTTTCTCATTTTAATAGACTCCAGACTTCCTGGAGTTATGAAGCTTGGATGAATACCTGAAACTATCACCTGAAATAATCTTTAAAATTTAAATTGAAAATATCTGCTGATGGGAGGCAGTACTTGATGGCAGACTAGGCAGAAATGCTGTGTGAACTCTCTTCGGAAGAACACGGAAAAACAGATGAAAAAGATTCAGCGGACCATCCTGGAATTCTAAGTTTTCATATAAAGGGATACAAAAGTGGACTGAGTGCTTATCAGGAGAAATAATTTGAACAGAATAAAGAAAGAAGGTGACTTATGATACAGAGTGGCCAAGATGACCTGCCATTGCCATTTAAAGAGAAGTGAACAGATTGAGAAACAAGAGAGCATTTCCACTGCAGAAACTTGCCTGTGACTTACAGAGACAAAGGTGCAATTATTATTAATACTGTTTTCTTTTCTTCTTTTCTTTTTATCTTTCTACTCACTTCCTCTCTGGTGACAATAGTTGAGACTTATATGAGTAGAAGCCCCCAGTGAAGGTGCTATATTGCACAAATCCCACATCTGAGTGCATAATCAAAAGTGGCAGAGACAACAGAAAGAGCTGGCACCAGAAATCTCTTACAAATTGGTCTGGTTAGTCCTGAGATGGTTCTCACTAGGAAAAACAGCTGAATGGGCTTGAGGGGAAGAAAAAAAAAACTGGAGGAAGACATGGGGAAAAGCTGGTGATAGATCAGAGAGGCATAGCAATAACATCATGAAACTTCTCAGGTTGTTGTGAAGGCAAGATTCCACTAGGTAGCACTAACAGACTGTACTTATTTTCTTGCTGGTGCTTCATGGCTGCTTTTTACTTTATTATTTTCCCCCTTTCCCAATTTTATTGTCTTTATATTTTATGGTTTTTATCACTTTCATTTTTAGTCTTGTTTTTGACTCTCCTTCTATCTTGTGGGACTGCTTTCTCCTCTTGTCACACCCAACACGATACCTATGACCAAGCTACAAGTGTACACTCTAAAACTCCACCAATTGGGCAAAAGCCAGTATCAGATGCTATACACCAGAGCAGCATCTAAAATCAACACATACTAAAAACACTCTGAACTAAACTGTACACATCTACCCACCTCCTGATCACATCTACCAGGAGGCAACTGGAGAGTGCTTAAGAATATACCAACATATATTCATCAAAATCATACAAATACAATCACACCACATAAAACACAGCAGAAAATTTCTGCTCCTGGGCAGAAACAAGACAGACTAGCTCAAACAAATGACCAAGAGGAAGAGCTAGAAAGTGCTTTTTAGGTAGAAGAGTTTCTAAAACTACCTGAAAAAGAATTCAGGAGAATGATATAGAAGTACATCCAGATGTTCCACAGAAAGATCAAAGAAAATAGGGAAGAAGTCAGAAAAATGCTACAGGGATAATCAAACAAAATAGATACAGCACTGGGACAATACAAAATCTGCACATAGATGTCCAGATTATCAGTACTAAACTATCCAAAATTAATACTACACTAAAAGGGCAAAGGAGTAGAATTGAATTAATGGAAATCAGAATTAGTAACTTTGAAGACAAATCTTTCAGTACTACTAAGTAGAAAAGTACATGCAGTAAAAACATTGAAAAATCTGAAGAATGACTAATCTGAGATATCAGAAAGAATAATGTACAGGTGATTGGAATTCCAGAACAGGAAGTGACAAAGAAACCCAAAGAAAAGATAGTGGAAGCGTTTCTGGAAGAAAATTTCCCTAACATCTTGAAAGATGAGACGATAAGTATTCAAGCAGTTCAACAAACCCTAAAAGGGCAGACCCCAAAAGAAAATAATAAAAATATATCATAATCAAACTCAAAAACACAAAGACAAGGAAAGGATCCCGAGAGCAGCTAGGGAATAAAGAAATGTTACCTACAAAGGAAAACCAGTAAGATTAAGTGGTAATTTCTCCACAGAAACCATGCAAGCAAGAAGGCAATGGGGATACATATACAAAACTCTGAAAGAAAATAGCTGACAAACAAGAAATCATATACCCAGCAAAACTGTGCCCTCTGGTGGTGTAAATTAGTATATATGCCTGAGTGTTTTTGTTTTTTTTTAAAAAGAGCTAAAATGAATAGAGAGAAATACTGTTAACTAATGGCACATGGAGGGGATTATAATCATTGTAATCAAAGTATATGATTGTTGAATATAAAAATGATGATCTGCCCTGTAAATTTTCACTCAATTCACAACAAAAACTTTAAAAAAATTAAAGGTGAAATGAGAACATTTCAGGATAAACAGAAATGAAGGAATTTTATAAAAGCCAAACCAGCATTTCAAAGCATATTACAGGGAGTGCTTTGGACTGAGAACCAACAAGAGCAGACAACATCCAGAGATTGGCATATGTGGCAACACCACCTGGAATTCAGTCCAAGTATAGAAGAGTTCAGAGCAGAACAAAATTATAAGACTGAAAATGGAGGATCTGGAGTGTCAATCTATGATCAGGAAAACTACAAATTGAAAGAGAAAAGTATAGTTACATAGATCCAGGTGGTGAGGAGGTTGATAGATTTAAGGATAAAACATATTATTTTAAGATAAGGAAGAAATGAATAAAATAAAGGGTAACCTCATAGAAACTTAATGCATCTCCATATCAAATCAAGAGAAAGAAAATGTACAATGGTTATAGATACATTCAAACTATAAAGAACCTGACAAGAAAAACTACACACACAAAAAATGAACTCAGCACAGGAAAGCATTCAGAACAAAGAAATCAGCAGCACCACAAAAAAAATTCAATAAAATGACAACAAAGATTCCATATTTATCTATAACTGCACTGAATGTCAATGGATTAAATACAGCAGTCAAGAGACAAAGAGTAGGAGAATGGATAACAAAGATCCTTCAATATGCTGTCTACAAGAGGCACACCTTACACACAAAGACAAAAATGGATTGAAGGATGGAAAAAATACATTAAGCTTAATTGCAATGAAAATGAGCAGGATTGGCAATATTAATCTCTGATAATACAAAATAAACTTTAAAAACCAGTTTAAGAGACAAAGAAAGACATTATCTCATGATTTAATGGTCAACTGAACAAGAGGGCATAACCATAATAAATATCTGCTCCCAATGAAAGAGCCTCAAAATATATGAATCAAATCCTAATAGAATTTTAGAAATAAATAATCAATGCTAAAATACTAATGGGAGGTTTTAATACACCACTCTTGAAAAAGCCCAGTAAAAGAAAGAAAACCAACAAAGACAGAGAGGAACTAAACAACACAATCAATCAATTTGACCTATAGATTTGCACAGAGCCTTTAACCCAACAACAATACAACACATACTCTTTTCCCATGCACATGGAACATTCTCCAGAAAAGACCATGTGTTAGGCCACAAAGCAAGTCTCAATAAATTTAAAAATATCAAAATACTACAAAGCATCTTCTCAGATTATAGTGCTATAAAATTAGAAATCAAGAATGGGAAGATCAAGGAAATAAAATCAAACACAAACTGAATAACACTCTGCTTAAAAGTTACTGAGTAATAGAACAAATCAAAAATGAAATTTAAAAAATTCCTAGAAACAAATAAGAATGAAACACAACATACTAAAACCACTGGAACACAGCAAAAGCAATGCTGAAAGGGCAACTTAAAGCAATGAATGCATACATCCAAAAAGAAGAAAGAGCCAAAACAAATATATTAATACAACATATCCAACAATTAGAAAATGACCAACAGAGTAAACCTACAGTCATTAGAAAAAGAGAAATAATAAATATTATAGCAGAAAAACAATAGAAAGAATCAACAAAATAACAAGATGGTTCTCTGGAAGAATAAAAAAATTCACAAACCACTGGAAAATCTAACAAAAGCAAATAATACATGTAAATAATTATTTTGGTGATGTCACAACAGAACCAAATGAAAATAAAAAGAATACTAACAGTGCTGGTGTGGCACTGTTTGCTGAACTGCAAAGTTGATATGAACTGCAAGGTTGGCAGTTCAAGCTCACCAGCTACTCCTAGGAAATCCTATACAGGGTCAACATGGGTCGGAATCTAACTTGATGGCACTTAACAACAACAACAACAACAGAATACTATGAAGGGTTGTACTCCCACCACCTAAAATATTAACCATACATTTTGAGAAAAAAATGATAAAAAATACATAAATTCAGAATTATCCATTCTGGTATACAAACTATAACCTCTATCAGACCACCAGCTATTAACTATTATTTTTTCTTTATTATTAGCTAAAGTCCACAGGTTACTCAGATTTCTTTAGTTTTTAATGAAATGTCCTTTTTCTGTTCCAGGATCTCATTCATAAATCATAATATTTTTACTTATTTTATCTCCTCATACTCCCAAAGTTGGGAACAGTTTCCCAGACATCCCATGTTTTCATGACTGTAACAGTTTTGAGGAATGCTACTGTTGAACAACAGAATGAAACACTGTTGGGTCTTATGCCATCCTCAAAACCATTTCTATATTTGAGTCCATTGTTGCAACCACTGTGTCCATTCATTTTTTGGTGAAGCGTCTTCTTTTTCACTGATCCTCTACTTTACCAACCATGAAGTCCTCCTCCAAGGGATGGTCCCTTCAGATAGTATGTCTGAAGCACATTAAGATGAAGACTTGACTTTCGGGTTTCTAAAAAGTACTCAAGCTGTACTTATTCCAAGAAAAATTTGTTCATTCTTCTGGCAGTCTATGGAATATTTAATATTCTTCACTAGTAACGTAATTCAAACACATCGATGCTCTTGTGTATTCACTGTCCAGCTTTCACAAGCATATGTTGTTGTTGTTGTCAGGTGCCATCGAGTCAGAACTGACTCATAGCGACCCCATGCACAGCAGAACGAAACAATGTCCGATCCTGGGCCAACCTCACTACGGCTGCCACACTTGAGTCCATCAATGATGCCACCTGGCCAATCCATCTCGTTAGAGGTCTTCCTCTTTTTCTCTGACCCTCCACCTTACCCAGCATGACCTCCTTCTCCAATGATTGCTTCCTCCGGACAATGTGTCCAAAGTATGAGAGACGAAGCTTAGCCATCCTGGCCTCCAAGGAGCATTCTGGCTGGACTTCTTCCAAAACAGATCTATTGGTTCTTTTGGCAGTCCATGGCACTTTCAGTATTCTCCCCCAACAAGCATATGAAGTGATTGGAAATACATCTGTAATGTGACATATTTATGTTTCAACATTTTAAAAAGATCTTTTGCAGTAGATCCATCTGTTTTTATTATTTGTTGCTTGTTTTTCCCATAAAAAGATTGGGACTATGAAGCTTGGGAAGGAAAATTACAAAGGTGAGCTTCAATCTCATCACTGGAACTCTTATAATTTTTAATTGATAAAGTATTTTCTATATCTTTTTTTCTCAAAATATCTTGTTGATATTTTCTTCTGAACTTTTCATGAATTGAGAAAACCAATCATTGTTCCTGTAGATGAAAATACATCAAGCTTACCTACAATCAACATGACTTAATCAACGGGCTGAGGTATGTTTCTCAGGCTTAGTCACTATAAAGTTATACTTTTTAAATTCCCCATTCATATTATACTCTTTGGAAAAAGTTCCTATGCACAATTCATATTTATGCAGTGGGAAGTTATGCGGAACCTACCTGATGGTGGAGTACCTACATAAAATACTTAGAATTCTACACAGGAGATTTGTAAATTTTCCTCCATTCAGTGATTTGTTTATGTCAGTACAGACTTCTAGATATTTATTTTATATTTGCAGGTATAATTGAGTACTATTGTACTTTTTCTCACATATTTTCCAGTTTGGTTATTAGTTCTTTCAACTGGTGCCTTGACTCTTTGACATGTCCCCAGCATGGTGCTTTTGTCTTTTTTTGTTGTTGTTGTTTGCTTTTTTAGCACTTCCTTATTTTCTGGTGTTACAATATGCTCTATGTTCATCTTGTATATTTCTTGCCCAATCTTAGAATAAATAATTTTTTCAAGCATGTTAGTTTTCTTTATTAATGAATGATATTTGAATCAAACATCTGAACACTAGGCATGCTAATTACTATTGAGGTGTAATTTCTGGGGCCATTTACCTGGCAGAGTAAGAAAATATATGTGTATATCATAAGTCACGTATATATTCATATATAAAAATATGGGTATATAAATATATATAATGTCTGGAATATAATGTCTGGCACTGTGGGTTTATGCGCTGGACTGCAAAGTTGGTCTGAATCTCAAAGTTGGTAGTTCAAGCTCACTATCTGCTCCTCAGAAACCCTATACAGGATCGCTATGGCTTAGAACTAACTCAATGGCACTTAACAACAGCAAAAAAAAAATATGTGTCTCTCTGTAACTACATTAAGGTAAATATGCGTCCATTTTGGTGTATCTAATTCTAACCTGCTAACCTGAGTTATTCTAGACTTTCCCCCACATTACTTGTTTACAGCCTTCCAGTCCAACAGAGAAAAAAAAATTCAACTAGTCATTTGCTTAATGTTCTGTTCCTGTACATATTTATCCCACTACCATTTTCATTGACTTGATTCCAACTCATTGTTATCCAAGAGGACACATGACAACTACCCCTTAGGGTTTCCTAGGCTATAAATCATCACAGAAGAGGACTGTCTCATTTTACTCCCACATAGCAGCTGGTATATCACAACTGATATCTTTCAGCCAGCAGTCCAATGCTTAATGCATTGTACCATCAAGGTACACATTTAGAGTATTTACAAAAAAATGCATTTTTAAATATGAAGCTATACCAAGGCTAAGGATCTCTGGTGTCACTGTAGGTGATGTGTTAGGCTATAATTTCAATGGTCCAACCCACCAGCCTTTCGTCAGGAGAAAGATGAGGCCATCTTCTCCTGTAAACGTGTAAAGTCTTAAAAACTCAAGGTAGAGTTTCCATGTGTTGGAATCAACTCAATGACAGTGGATATATCATAGCTGAAGGCTTGAGTTTAAATAACCAATGGATCCATTAATTGGCTGTTTATACTTTGCTCCTCAGTTGTAATCAGAAAAGAAATACTCTCCTACTTTTGATTCAGTTCTCTTTGAATATCAGTTAATATTAAAGAGCCTCAATTTCATTTTTCAGTTGGGACATGGACTCCATCAATATTTCCATGTAAAAATAATTGTAAGTACTACACAGGATTTCATTTACATGAACAAGCTGGAATGTTCAATGATAGATATGTTGAGAGCATCCGGAAACAACAAGTCAGTTAATTAATACTCCCAGCCTAGAGTATTAATGTCAGATACTTTAAAAGTAACATGAAGATATGATGTTGTATTCTTCACACTTTTTTTCCTGCCACCAAAATGAAAGTATTTCAAATTTTAAAAAGTTTTAATGTTTTCCAATATTGCATTATTGTATACCACTGTGTAATCTTAATTTCTAAAAGCATCAGTCATTTTACAAAGCACATATTAATAGCCAGATGCTGTTCAGATCCTTTTTATCTATTATGTACAATTCTCTCACCAACCTTGTTGTTAAGTGCCATTGAGTCGATTCCGACCCATAGCGACAGCGACCCTGTATAGGGTTTTCAAGGAGCAGCTGGTGAGCCTGAATCACTGACCTTGTAATTCAAATGACTTTGCAGTCTGATGTATTAGCCTAGAGCGCCACGCCAGGACTCCAACCTTATGAGGTAAATAATGCCACCCTAGTTTTAGAGAACAGAAAATGAAGTCAGAGAAATTAAAGAGCTTATTCTTGATTGAACAGATAGTAAACAGCAAAACGAGGCTCTGAGTTCAAAGACTATATTTACTTTGATACATAAAATAACCTAGGAAATCCAGGTTTTACATGCTTATCCAACTCCTTCTATAAGCAAAGAGACCTAGAAAAATAACGAATGTTCACTCTGTGCAAGGAATAGCATGGGTCCCCAAAGAAAAATAATTCTAACAAATGACTGGCAAAATCAGAGACCATATCAATTATAATTTTAGTTCATTCAAAATGTAAAATAAATTCAAAATGCAATATAAATCTGTTAACACAATAAAGTAGTTTTCACTAAAGTAAAGCTTTCTTAAAATCATTAACATTTTTCTTAGTGATGGTTTCTGAAAAAACTCTGCAAGGAATGTGGAATGATTTCAACATTTTTAAAAAGTACAAATAATTCATGCAAAAAAAGTTTTTTAATTACTGTTTTGTTTACAGTGCAAGCTAATTTTAATCTCTTTGCTTTTTCATTCCTTGACAAATGCTTTGTGCTTTGTTAGGGCTAAAGCAAAACATAGTATAAATAAACTTGCTCCTCTTATGCTTTTGGTTTAATGACCTCACTGTGTTATAATTTAGGTGGAAACAGGACAAAAACACATCAGCCATAAGATATGAACTCTTCTGAAACTAATCTAAAAGGTTTTTGCAATCTTGTTTTGTTTTACAAACAGAGACTCTGACCTGAAATTGACTTTAATAGTACAACTATTTTTGTAGCTTATGAAGAAGAAAAATAAAGGAGATGCAATCTTGGATAAAGAAGACAGCATTTATCTACATGAATGTAATAAGAGACCAGGGATCATGTAAAAACCCACTGCTTGCTCATAAGAGGACTTTTATCTATTATTAGGAAGAAAAGGCTTTACCAAGTAAAGTTAATCTCTTGAGTCTCTATGAGCTATGAAAATTACAAGTAAATGCACTGGTAGTTCAGTGCTAGAATTCTTACCTTCCACCTGCAAGACCAGGGTTCAGTTCATACTGAGTGAACCTCGAGTGCAGCTATCACCCATCTCTCAAAAAAGGCTTGTATGTTGCTATAATGCTGAACAAGTTTCAGTGGAGCTTTGAGATCAAGATAAACTAGAAAGAAAAGCCTGGAAATATACTTCAGAAACTCAGCCAACGAATAGCCAATGAATCATGATGTTTCAGTCTGCAACAAATTATTGGGAGGCATGGGACCTGACAACAATTTGTTATGTTGTGCATGATCACAATCACAACTAAATCTCAAATTTAAAAAGTCTACTCTACAATGAAGAAAACAGATTTTTCATACTTGTATGAGAAAGTCTCATTTTCAATCTACTAATAACAAAAA
>NW_006408802.1:2828301-2829574 GCF_000296735.1 Chrysochloris asiatica
TTTATAAATAAACATAACCAGAGAAACAAAGGATTTATACAAAGAAAATTACAAAACACTACTATAAGAATCCAAAAGAGACTTACAAAAGAGGAAGAACATACCATGTTCCTGGATAGGAAGACCCATCTTTGTGAAAATGTCAATATTTCCCAAAGCCATGTACACATATAATACATTCTCAATCCAGATTCCAACAACATTCTTCAAAGAGATGGAAAAAACAATTACAAAATTTATATGGAAAGGAAAGAAACCAAGGATAAGCAAAGCACTGCTTAAGAAGAAGAACAAGGTTGGAGCCTCTCACTCGTGGATATAAAAATTTGCTACATGGCTACGTTGGTCAAAACAACCTAGTACAGGTACAATGAAAGTTACATTGATCAATGGAACAAAATTGAGAATCCAGAAATTAACCCATCTACATACAGCCAACTGATTTTCAACAAAGTGCCTAGGTATACTGCATGGAGAGGAGACAATCTCTTTAACAGATGGTGCTGGGAGAACTGGAAAGCAATATGAAAAAGACTGAAATAAGACATTTACCTCACGCCCTATACAAAAGCCAACTCAGCATGGATTTAGGACTTAAATGCGAATCCCAGAATTATGAAGGTCATCAATGAAAAACTGGGGGGGAAAATGTGAGGGCTCTAATTCAGGGCATACACAGACTACCAAATATTTTGAAAACTATAGAAACAAAAGTAGACAAAATAGATGTTTGGAACATACTAAAAATTAAACACTTATGTACATCAAAAGACTTCACCAAAAGAGTAAAAAGGGAACCTACAGAATGGGAAATATCTATTTTGCTGAAATACATGAGACAAGAATAATTTCTGAAATATATAGAAACTACAACACCACTACAAGAAAATGACAACTCAATTATAAAACGGACACAGTACGTGAACAGACATTTCACTAAGGAGGAGATCCAGGCAGCCAACAAACATGAAGAAATATTCACAATCATTAGTCATTGTTGTTATTGTTGTTGTTACGTGCCATGAAGTTGGTTCTGACTCATAGCAACCCTGTACAGGGTTTCTGAGGCTTTAAATCTTTACGGGAGCAGAAAGCCTCATCTTTCTCCCATAGAACAGCTGGTAGTTTAGAACTGCTGACACTGAGGTTAACAGCCCTAATTATAACCACTATGCTACCAGAAATTCTTCCACTGCTAAAGCAAAAGGAGGAATAGAAGAGGTCCAAGAGCTGAAAAGAAAATTTCAAATATCAGCTTGAGAAGATAAAACTG
>NW_006408802.1:2852008-2853994 GCF_000296735.1 Chrysochloris asiatica
GACCTTGCAGTTCAAAAGGCTTTACAGTGGCGCCTTAACCCACAGCGCTACACCGGGATGCCTCTCAAACCAGCAAAAAAATAAATAAATAAATAAGCCGACCAAATAGGACACACATCCGCGTCTCCCGTATAGGATTTCTGAGGAGCGGCTGGTGAGCTTGAACCACCAACCTTACAGTTTAAAAGGCTTTACAGTGGCACCTTAACCCACAGCGCTATGCCGGGATGCCTCTCAAACCAGTTAGAAAAAGCCGACCAAATGCAGCACCTTAACCCACAGTGCTACACCAGGACCCCTCTCAACCCAGTGAAAAAAGGCCGATCAAATCCGCGTCTCAGTTTGGGCTGAGTGTGTGAGTTCCTAGCAGAGGAAACCACCAGTGGTGAGGGTGGGTCGTGGCCACTCGGCTAAGCCCCTACCTCTATTCACCCGAATGTAGGTGGGCAAACCGTGAGCGCACCTATTACCCAACACCAAAGAAAAAAATAAATTGGAACCACACAAAATCGGCAAAGTATTCTGTGCACCTTCCCCCCACCCCAAGGTTCCCGTGGTGTGTTTCCGTGGCGTCTCTGCGGACCCTATTTCATCCCGCCATTTGGACTTGCCCAGGATGTGGACTCAGACCTCTGAACCTGGCCAGCAGACTCAAAAGTACGCGATTTCCCGCCTCAGCTCCAAATTCCACCTTTAAACTTTTAAACTATTCCTATCTCTGTGGATCCGAGTTTTGGAGCTCTGTCTTGCCTCTTTTTTGCCTGGAATTCTGAGTTATTGCTGATGACAAAGTTCACTACACCTTCACCCTAGCCGCCATCAAGCCCTGCCCTCATAGTCAAAGGAAGAAGGAGCATTCTTACTATACTTCTTTCAACACACATTTGTTTGTTCTTCCTGAAGTCCATGGTATATTATTCTTCTACTGCACCATAACTCAAATGCATCAATAATTCTACCATCTTCAGTATTCACTGTCCAACTTTCACATGCATATAAGGCTACTGACAATACCATGGCTTGAGTCAGATGTACCTTAGCTCTCATTTGATTTCTTGACTGCTGCTCCCATGAGTGTTGAAGGTGGACCAGAGCAAAATGAAGTCTTCAAAAACTTAATCTTTTCCCATTTATCAAGATGTTATTTACTGGTCAAGTGGAGAGGATTTTTGTTTTCTTTCCTTTGAGGTGCAACCCATACTGAAGGCTATAGTTTTTGATCCTCATCGGTAAATAATTGAAGTCCTGTTCACTTCCAGAAAGCAAGGTAACATCATATGTATATTGTAGGTTAATGAGTCTTCAAGGAGCTCTGGTAGCATAGTGGTTACGAATCGGGCTGTGAGCCACAAGGTCAACAGTTCGAAACTACCAGCTGTTCTGTGGGAGAAAGATGAGGCTTTATGCTCCCATAAAGATTTATAGCCTCGGAAACCCTGTACAGGGTTGCTATGAGTCTGAACCAACTCCACAGCACATAACAACAACAACAACGAGTATTCCTTCAAACCTGATGCCATGTTCATCTTCATATAATTTAATTTATTGGACTATTTGCTCAGAATATAGATTATTAAATAAATACGATGAAATAATAAAACCCTGGCACACACTTTTCCTGGCTTTAAATAAACCAGTGTACCTTTGTTCAGTTTAAACAACTACTTCTTGGACTAGGGACCGATTCCACATGAGCACAACTAAGTGTTCTGGAATACCCATTCTTCACAATGTTATCCATAGCTTGTAATTATCTACATAGTCAAACACATTTTCATACTCAATAAAGCACAGGTAAACATCTTTCTGGTATTCTCTGCTTTCACTCAAGCTCTATCAGATGTTCAGCAATGATATCCTTCATTCATCATTCTCATTTGAATCCAGAATGAACCTCTAGCAGTTTCCTGTTGATACAAAGTTACAGTTGGTTTTGAAATATCTTTAGAAGAATTTTGTTTGTGATTATTAATGATATTTTCCAAT
>NW_006408802.1:2854674-2868229 GCF_000296735.1 Chrysochloris asiatica
AAAAAAGACACAAACACAATTTGGGACAGGAAAGAGTAAAAGAGAAAGAGCCCAAAGCACAAAGAGTGATTTTAAAAGAAGAAGAGAAACAAAGAAGTGGCAATGGTTGGGAAAGAAAAGCATAAAAAAGAAGAAAAGAATGAAAGGAAGACAGAAATTAGAGAAAGTATGAGAGACAAAGGTGACAAAGAAAGAATAAACAAACAAAAACAATGATAGGCAAAACAACAACAAAATAGGACAGGTAATAGACCTGCATCCGAGGACCACATGTCATGAGTGGGTAAAGGATGAGATGTTAACACTCAACCCTAGGGGGAGTTCCTGTAGGGTTAGATGTTTGTTCTGGGCATCCAGCCAGGAAGTAGTTCATGAAGACCCTGAAGCAGCTGTAGTTTCAGGTCATTTCTGTCCCAGAGCGAAGCTAAGGGTGAGAGGTCCCTCTAGTTTAGGGCTGATCTGGAATAGGCTACACCTGATTCCAGGTGCCAGGATTAGTGCTGCTAGCTCCTTACACACTTTGTTGTGAATTTCCCGTTTAAGACAGGAAGAATTTCCCTGGGCATGTACTTGATGGGGGCTTGCTACACCTCTGTTCACCAGGGTAATGTGGGGTACAAGGAAAAAAAAATTCTCTCCATTCTGTCCATTAATAATCTGTATATCTCTGCACTACCTACTGCCCTTTTTCCTTCAAAGTCACCTGTGAAAGTTCAAAAATGTCACACTGTGGCTGGCCTTTTCTTTTTTTGTCTTCCCATGCATTTGTGCAGCTGCTTCTCCAAGTGAGGGCTAGTCCAGGGTTGGTCAGGGCTGACTCTGCAGATTTGGAGGGTCCGCCCAAAAGGGGTGAATGCAGACCACTCCTTTTCCATTAAAGGGCCCACAACTGTGATGCTAACCTCTGTGGAGCTCTGGCCTATCCCTAGGGGTGTACATGGTAGAGGCCAGCCTCACCTCTGGTCACCAGGGGATAAGAAAAATATCATACCTTTGTCTCTATGATCCACACATATGTTTCTACAATGCCAATGTATTTTCTTGTCTCTGAAACCATTCACAAAAGAGGCTGTGCCCGTCAAGGTCATTGGCACAGGTCATTGGTCTCTCTCTTTTTTGCCGTGTTTGCTCAGCTCTCTCCTATCCCTTCATCTTAAACTCACAGTTCCAGGACTATCATTTCCATCTGTTTCATTAGTTTTCCATATATTTACTGTAGAAGGTATGTACAGCCTTTCTGCTTAGTCTGCTATCTTGCCAGTTCATCTCAAAGTTTATTATTTCTCTATATGCCAGTTATTCTCCTTCCATACTCTGTGGCCTTTTTGTACATTAGTTTTATTGTTTCATATAATTGTGCTCCTCCAATAGCAAGAACTGGTGTTCAGATCTATGGTTATGCATGTTGTTTATCACTGAAGTGATCAAAATTCAGCCACCTAGTAGCTCCCATTTATTTCACCTAAAATAAGCTCACAGCAAAATATCCATAATTCTATCAAGCTTTGAAATATAAAAATAAAATGTGGAGTAGAGAGAACTACTTCACCAGCAGATTTACTGTTCTCTTTTACTAGTGATTAGAGTAAGTAAAATTCCAAGCCTTGTCAAACTGGTGGCTTCAGTAAATTATACACTGGAAATGGAATTTTTCCATTGTGATATTTGTAAAGAAAAATTAGTAATCTTGACCAAAAATGAAAACTTGTGAGAACTTGGTCTAGCCGTACTTAGACCTTTTATGACACCTGAAATATCTTTCTGTTTTTCAAGTGTCGTATATTCTCTTCTTTCATGTGGCACTGTGGGATAATGTACTGGACTGCAAAGTCACTTTGAACCGCAGGGTCCGCAGTTCAAGCTCACCAGTTATTACTCGGAAACCCTATACAGGGTCGCTATGGGTCAGAATTGACTCGACGTCACTTAACAACAACAACAACAACAACATACTATACCAAGTGTGGTAATTCAGGGTCTGTTTGTTTTTTTTCAATTTGACTGAATCAGGATTCTCCATGGTTTGGCAGTTAAAGTATAGTCATCCTCATCAGATCTAACATAATGATATCAGTTTTAGGACTAAGGAACACAGACCATGATATTTTTGATAACCTCACATGCATGTGAAGTTTGGGCAATGAATAAAGAAGATTGTAGAAGAATTGATACATTTGAGTTATGGTGTTGGATGAGATTATTAAAAGAACCATGATATGTCAAAGCAATAAACAAATCTGTGTTTGAAGTACAGCCAGAATGCTCCTTAAAAGCCAGGATGGCCAGACTTCATGTCTCACATTTCAGACATATTATCAGGAGGGACTAGTCCCTAGAGAAGGACATCATGCTGGGCAAAGTGGAAGGTCAATGAAAAAAAGGAAGGCTTCCAATGAGGTGGACTGGCACAGTGGAAACAGCAATTGGCTCAAACTTAAGAACGACTGTGAAACTGGCACAGGACTGGGCAGTGTTTCATTCTGTTGTTCATAATGTCTCCATGAGTCCGTACTGATTCGACTTTACCTAACAACAATAACAACAACAACACAGGACGAATCACCTGTCTTTAAAATAATTTATTTGTTAATTGATAATAATAAAAGGAACAATTACATTTTTCAAATAATTCAAATAAGACAGAAAAGGGAAACAGAAAAATAAATTTTGCATATTTTTACATTATTTCTTTGTAGTCTATAAGCTGATAGATGCATTTTATTTACAGATTTAGAAACTGCTTACTTTTTCTGCTTGTGATTTTAGACCAACCTTAGGTCAGCTGCTACCTAATCTCTTTTATCCACACACCACACCCCTAAACTCACAGTTCTTTTAAGCCTGTCACAAAGTCTTACAGAAGGGCAGAAGCTCCAGAGTTCACTTACTGGTATTAAATGTTTCATTTTGTTATTTTGAAATAATAAAATAGTTATTTTGAAGTTTGTTAAATCCTTTACTCTTTCAAATTATGCTGAGTGGCTTTGGTGCAATTTTTTCTTACATTTCCTTTTGAATTGTAATTCAGGAGCCTACGTAGTTGGCATAGTGTTCAGTACTCTGCCATTCCATTTAAATAAATGTGTGTGTATATCTTTATCAAACAAATAAACCATCTTATTTAAGACTCATCAGTTTTTTATACACCATTAAGAAATATACATTTACCAATTCATAATAATGTTGCTGCAAAAAATGGAATATATTAAGTATGAATCTAGGGTAATTAAAAGTTGTCAAAAATCAAATGGAACCCATAAAGATGGATATCCTAAGCATTAGTGAGCTGAAATGAACTAGTATTGTCAACTTTGAATCTGACTATCATATGGTTTACAATGCTGGAAATGAAAAACTGAAGAGGAATGGCATAGCAATCATAACCAAAAATAGTATTTCAAGATCTATCTTAAAGTATAATGCTGACTGTGATAGGATAATATCCCTACCCTACAAGGAAATTTATGCTCCAACCACAAAAAATCAAGCATGTAATCAAGATGTATTGATAATTATTGGTAATTGAAACAGAAAGGTTGCAAACAAAGAGAAAGGATCAGTAGTTGGAAAATGTGGCATTGATGATAGGAGATGCTGGGGATTACATGATAGAATTTTGCAATAACAATTACTTGTTCAATGCAAATACATTTTTTGAAATAGCAGAAAAAGATGTGTATAATCGTCTTTTATGTTGTTTCAAAAAGGTATTTGCACATGTACTTCACCAGATGAAACACAAAGAAATCAAAGTGACAACATGTGTGGGAAGAGACAGTGGAAAATTTTAATATCATTGGTCAAAAAAGGCCAGAGGCAGACTGTGGAACAAGCCATAAATTTCTCATATGCAAACACAGTCCATGACAGTCAAAGAGTTACCTTGAACACATCATACATGAATTTAAGATCATCTCAAGAATAGATTGCATTCATATGACATTGATGACACAGACCACAGAGCTGTGAGATGACATCAAGAGCATCATATAGGAATATAGCAAAATGACTTTAGAAAGAAGGAAAAGACCAAAATGGATGTCAGAATAGGCTCTGAAAGTTGCTCTCCAGTGTAGAGATACTAAAGTAAATGGAAGAAATAAGGAAATAAAAAAGCTAAACAGAAAATTTCAAACAGCAGCTTAGGAAGACAATGCTAAATATTATAATGAAATGTTCAAAGACCTGGAGTTAGAAAACCAATAGGGAAGAGCACACTCAGCTTTTCTTAAGCTGAAAGAACTGAAGAAAAAATTCAAGTCTTAACTTGCAGTACTGAAGTATTCTCTGAATAAAATATGGAATGATACAGACAGCATGAAAAGAAGAATACACAGAGTCACTACACAAAATAAATGGATGATGTTCAACCATTTGGAGAGATGGCATATGATCAAGAGTCAATCATACTGAAGGAGTAAGTCTAAGGTGCACTGAAGGCCCTGGAAAAGAACAGGGATCCAGAGATTGCTGCAATACAAACAGATATATTTCCACACATCAGTGCAGCACTGGGAGCTATCAATCATCTATGTCAAGAAATTTGGAAGACAACTACCTGGCCAGTGGATTGAATGAGATTCATATTTGTGTCCATTTCAAAGAGAGATGATCCAACGGAATGTGAAAATCATTGGACAATATTAATATCACTTCAAGTAAACGTTTGATAAAAATATTTTTTTTAATGACTGCAACAATAAATTGACAAAAGACTTCCAGAGGTTCAAACTACATTCAGACAAGGATGTGGAATAAGAGATGTCACTGCTAATGTCAGATGGTTCTTGTCTGAAAGCAGAGAACACTAGAAAGATGTTTACCTGTGCTTTATTGACTAATCAAAGGCTTTCGACTTTGTGGATCACAGCAAGTTACTGACAACATTCCAGAGAATGACTATTCTGGAATAGTTAATTGTGCTCATGAGGAACCTGTACACAGGCTAAGAGGCAGTTGTTTAAATTGAACAAAGGGACATTGAATGGTTTAGGTTTAGGAAAGGTATGTACTAGGGTTATGTTCTTTCACCATATTTGTTCCATCTGTGTGCTGAACAGATAATCTGAGAAGTTGGATTATAAGAAGGAGAACATGGGACCAGGATTCTAGCAATTCATTAACAACCTGCAATATACAGATGACATAACCTTCTTGCTGAAAATGAAGCGGACTTAAAATACTTACCAATGAAGATCAAAGACCACAGCCTTCGGTATGGGTTGCACCTCAATATAAAGAAAACAAAAATCCTCACCAATGAACCAATAAATAATATCTTGATAAATGGAAAAAAGATTGAGTTTGTCAAAGACTTCATGTTTTTTGGGAATCGGTACTAACACTCATGGAAGTAACCATCTAGAAATCAAAGAAGGTATTGCATTAGGCAAATCTGCTGCACAAGATCTCTTTAAAGTGTCCAAGAGCAAAGATGTCAGTTTGAGGACTAATGTGCATTTGACCAGAGCCATGGTATTTTCAATAGCTTCATTTGCAAGTGAAAGTCAGATAGTGAATAAGGAAGACCATAGAAGTATCAATGCATTTTTGTTATGGTGTTGGAGAAGAATATCAAAAGTACCATGGACTCCTAGAAGAACAAATAAATCTGTATTAAGAATTACAGTCCGAATGCTCTTTAGAAACCAAGATTTTGAGATTTTTATCTCTTATACTTCTGACACACTTTTCGGAGTGACTAGTCCCTGGAGAAGGACATCATGCAAGGTAAAGTGGCGGGTCAATGGCAAAGAGTAAGAGCCCATAGAGATGAATTGGTACAGTGACAACAACAAGGCATTCAAGCTTAACAAGAGTTGTGAGGATGGCACGGGACCTGGCAGTGTTTCTTTCTGTTGTGCATAGGTGGCTGTGAGTCAAAACCAACTCAACAGCACCTAAAAACAATAAAAATATAAAATCTTGTTACAGAATGACATTCTTTTAAAGAAGGAAATCCAGTATCAACTATGTCAAAATTTTGGAGAAGAAGAATACCTTAACATTAATGAAATAGAGCATATATATTTTAGAGGCATAAATTAATGGTCATTATTGTTTGGTGTCAAGTCAGTTCTGACTTACAACAATCCGTGCACAACAGAACTAAGTACTACCTGGTTCTGCGCCATCCTCACAATTGTTACATCTAAACCCATTGGTGCTGCCACTGTGTCAATTCTTTTTTTTAATATATAAATAAATGTTTTATTGTGTATTGAGTGAAATTTTACATGGGGAAAAATTAGTTTTACATTCATTCTATCGTACATCATTTCATTGCCTTATTTACCATCCCATCCATGCATCAACCCCCAGCGAAAGGGTATACCTTGCATGCCTCCCCACCCCACTGTCCTCAGCACACAGCCCCTTTTCCTCTCTGGGTCTCAACTCCTCAGGCACTCCATCTCTTCACGTCATCCTCTCTGTCTCCATCTCAGGCTTCACTGCTTCTCTGGATGGGGTCCCGCTCTCCGCTCTTCTCCGTGGATGGTCCCAGGGCCCTCTGCTCCTAGACTGAAAGGTTAGTCACTCCCCTCTTTGCTATAAAATATGCACCTTTATGCTTCAGTCCTCACAATCAGTCCTGGTAACAATTTTCACCATTGCATCACATGAGACCCTTCTGCATTTCTTTTCATCAGCCCTTCCTTGACAGGTTGGGTACTATTCACTGGAGACTCCACTATCCTCCCTGCCCTGTGGATCTAGGTTCCCTCTTGGAAGCTTATAAGCCAGCCGCTTCTTACCTTTGCATCCCTCCCCCCATTTTGGGTGGCCAATGTTCAAGTTGCCCAACCCTTCCCACTCTTTGTGTGGAGGGGATGGGAATAACTCTTGTAGCCGGTAATTGTTCCCTCTTTTGAGCCACTGTAGTTATATGTGTAGGTCCAGTTCATCCAGTTGTATCAGATGACACTTTTTTTTTTCCCCCTCTTCCTTCTTCCTCGGGTTGAGTTCTGTCCATCCAGTCACTGAATCCAGGTGAAGTGGGTATCATCTGCAAGTGTGGGTGTTCTTGCATCTGTCTGCCCTCTTCTTATCAGCTGGTCTCTTCACTCTCCACTCTAGTCCTCTGTAGCTGTGTCACTGACTCTGAGTCCATGAGTCCCCCGGTCCTGCCTCACTGCTGGGCAACCGAGTCTCCACCCGGGTTCACAGTAGTCTGCTGAATGATGCAGGGCTTAGTTTGCAGCTTCATTGGTGTTTTTAGGCCCCTTCTCTTTATGGGTGACATGCGTGGTGGCCAATCAGAGCGTGTATTTCTGTTGCATCTTAGTCTTGGGAGAGGATTTGTGCTGAGAGGACCCGTCCACTTGCCTTGATGTTTCCTGGGCTAGCAGCCTACTTGTTCTTGTGGTAGCAGTCGGACTGCCCTTAGTGTTCTGTGTTTTTCCTGTAGGTCTTTCTTTCAAGAAGTATCTTCTGGTTTTCTGGATGTTTCAGGCTGATCTGCTTGCCCTTTTGAGAGGAAGGTTTCCCATCTCTGGAGGTCTGGATGTGGTTAGGCACTGTGTCAATTCTTTTCATTGACCTGAAAAATTTCCAAGCATGATGTCCTTCCACAGGGACATGATAACATGTCCAAACTGTAAGACATGCTAACATGTCCAAAATGCAAGAGAGGAAGTCTTGCTATCTTTACTTCTAAAGGACATTTTGGGTGTACATCTTCCAAGACAGAATGAAACACTGCCTAATACTGTGCCAGCATCACAATTGTTATGTTTCAGCACATTGTTTCAGGCACTGTGTCAATCTATCTCATTGGGATCCTCCTCTTTTCTAATGACGCTGTACTTTAACAAACATGAATGTCCTTTTCCAGGGACTGGTCCTTAGTGATATCATGTCCAAAGTAGGTGAAATGAAATCTCACCATCCTTGCTTCTGATGAGCATTTTGGTTGCACTTCTTCTGAGACAGATTTGTTGTTTTCTTCTGGAAGTCCATGGTACTGATACCAGGTTGGGCCACAGAAAACTAGAAACTCATGAAATACAATATTAAAGACTTTTATTATATTATGGAAAATACCTGCAAGGGAGATGTGCCATAAATAGCACAATCTCTCTGTGCTCAGTCTAAAGCATTTTTATATTTACTAAGAAGTTAACCAGTAGAAGTGAACCCATCAGATTTTTTTTAAAAAGGGGTGCTGAAAACTAGTTAAAGGAGACACAAATAGGGAGCTGGTGGTTAACAACACCCACTGGGTAGTTGAATAGGGAGGGGTTGTTCAAAAATGCCGGTGGGATCAGGCCACAGAAGATGTTGTTGTTGTTGTTGTGATGTGCCATTGAGTTGATTACGACCCATAGCGACCCTGTACAGAGTTTCCGAGGCTGTAAATCTTTATGGAGCAGAAAGCCTCATCTTTCTCCCGCGGAACAGCTGGTAGTTTCGAACTGTTGACCTTGAGGTTCGCAGCCCGATTTGTAACTACTATGCTACCAGAGCTCCTTACAGAAGGAGATAGTTGCTGCTATTGTTTTTAATCTTGTTTATATACTTCCTGCATGACAAGAAGATAGGTATTATCTCCTGTCTGCATTTTGCCCTTCTGTTCTTTGTTTTTTTTAAATTGTGGAGGTCTTTTTTACAGTTCTATTGATCTTTGCTCCCTGTTGCCACTACTCATCTTTTTTCTCAGTTAATTCTCCTCCTTCCCCTTTACCCTAACATTTCTCCCCTAGAGAGATTTGCAACCAAACATCTTTTGGGGGAGTGAAGGGCAGAGGTTTAATTTTCTTGGAGCTACTTTTGGTTGGCATTGTGTCATAGGCTGCCTGACATGGTAGAAATCTCTGCTGTGCTAAGTGTCCAGGAGAAGTAGAAAGGTGGTAATCTTACAAGATCAGTATTTGTAAGTGAGGAACCTGGAACCTAGTGGAAATAAGCATAGTAAATAGATTGAGGATGCATGGACCAAAGAGTAAGATGCATGTGAAGAAGGGGGGAAAAATTGCTGAGAATAGAAGAAAGTAGAGACCAATGTCAGAAACTCCATGACTGGCTTCTTATAAAGCCAATAAGGACTGTTAGTATCTGGA
Source organism: Chrysochloris asiatica (assembly GCF_000296735.1). Lineage (NCBI taxonomy): Eukaryota > Metazoa > Chordata > Mammalia > Afrosoricida > Chrysochloridae > Chrysochloris > Chrysochloris asiatica. The sequence continues at coordinate 2,863,734 of NW_006408802.1, forward strand.
ACATCCTAAAGTCATGGAGTCAAAAAGCACAGTTAAAGATTTCATTGGCTCTTGTCTTGACTTTTGTAAAATTATTAATGTACATACAGCAAGGTAATATTTATGATGGCACAGGCACTGCCCTGAGATGTGAGCAGATAATCAAGTGCTTATACAGTTATCTAAGGTTATATTAGCTTTTTTTTATACACTTTATATTGTGTATAAAAATATACAGGGATTCCTGCTTTTTTTTTTTTAACACTTTATATTGTGAACTGAGTTTATGGACAAGATCATCAGTTTTAAATTCAACAAAATCATACACTTTGTTTCATCTTAATGATTGTAATTCCACTCATAAAACGACAGTTATCCCACTTCCTCCCTGTGGTTCTACTCTCCATTCAACTCTCCTTCCCATCCCTTCTCAACTTTGTTCTTAGGACCATGCTACCCTTCTGATTTTAAATAACTGACCATTCCATGCAGATCTTGTATTTCTTTTAAGGCTCCTCCAATCTCATTAGAGAGAAGTTTGGGTTCTGCCGTGAGGTTAGAGATGATGAATTCATGCTCAATGTAACCTGCCCAAGGGACTTCCCACCCCAAATTTTCCTGGCCTAAGTTAAGTTACTCTCTAGGAAGCTACACTGGCACCAAACACAAGATGAGCGATAGGTATAATTATACAGTATATGGGGTTCTGTGAATCCTACAGTTCATTGGCCATATATAATTAAGGGCTTAGGCATCAGGTGACTACAAAGGCCATAGCATGTGGACAGACTGAACAATTCCAGCGACTATTAGTGTAGGCACCTAGGAAGTTATGTCTTGGGGGACACAAATAGTATTGGCTTTCACCCACAGATTTAGGATAACACAGTTGAAGGAGTTAGCTGGCCACCAGTTCTTGAAGTATAGTTTTCTCAAACTGTACAGTATCCTATTCTTGGGGAAAGCTTCTGAGTGAATATGTCATTATTAATGAAAGGTTTATGTTTAGTGGTAGCAGTTTACGTTTAGAGGCACTGTGGTTCAGCCTCCACAGGCGGACCAAAGTGAGTAGGTTGAAACTGAGGGGATTTTCTTGGTGAAACACAAGGTAGAGTACCAGAATTAATTAGTAATTAATGACTCAGGTCAGGCTACAGGAAAAATCCTCTCCTCCTGTGGTCTTATCCTTGTGCCCCTTGGAACACTGCTCTTAGATCCTGAACAAACCAGCAAGACCAATAAAGTGTTATTACATGTAAGATATAAGTGATGTGGAGAACAGCATGGTCTCAGTAATCCAGACTGCAGGTGTTGGTCAGTTACTAGTTTGATTATTTTTACATATTCTGATTTTAATGGGCATTGATTGTTAAGGGGGAAAGAGGTTCCATGCTGCAGTGTAACTTTAACAGAGTCTACTACCTGAGCTTGACTTGGCTATGAATTATCCCAAAGTTCAGAGGGAACTCCAGGTAGGTCAGTAACCTTAAGCGATTCATGGGCACTATTTTCTTGAAAAGTATGCTGGTAGCATACTGGTTATGAGTCAGGCTACTAACATCAAGGTCACCAGTTCAAAAGTACCATGGTTCCATGGGAGAAAGATGAGGCTTTCTGTTCCCGTAAAGATTACAGCCACATAACCCCTATACAGGGTCACTGCGAGTCAGACCTGAACCAGCACCACAAAAATTTTCTGGAAAGCAAAGTTGGTGTTGTTGTTATGTGCTGTGGAGTTGGTTCCAACTCATAGTGACCCTGTACAGGGTTTCTGAGGCTGTAAATCTTTATAGGAGCAGAAAGCCTCATCTTTCTCCCGCAGAACAGCTGGTAGTTTAGTAATCTTTTTCTGATCTAGACTCATGAACTCCAGAGGGTTTATCCCCAAGGGAGATATGGGCTCCTAATTTGTGAAGGGAATCTCTTTTCATAAGGAATGTTGGGGCAGGGCTTGATGGAAGATTAGGGAGAAGCACAGTGCAGACCTCTGACAGTAATAACACAGAATATCACATGAAGCAGGTTCAGTGGACAGTCCCAGAACTCTGAACTACATATAAAGTAATATTTAGAAGGATCAAAGGCTTACTGCTAGTGAAATATACAATGAAGCAAAAAGAAGTGGTATTTTCTAATCTGTGGCTTCCAGTGGGTGCCGGAGCAGCCATTTTGAGTGTGACAGACCAGGAACCAGATCATAGGAGAAGTCCCATGGCAGAAGTCTGACCAATCATTGGAGATAAAGGTGTGAATATTTTTTACTGTTCACTGCTCTCTCACTCTCTGCACACCTCCACTCTGGCACTTGAGGGGTGCCTAAACAAGAGGATGTCCCACCCCATGCCCTGGAGGTTTCTACTATACATGTGCATGGATCTGCTCAGCAAAGACCACACTGTGCAGAATCTAAGAAGGGGGAGAGATAACAAGAATTGCTTAAACCAAAACGGTCTCCTAGGACAGCTCCAGCTGGCTGAGTGAGGGGTATTAAAATCATATTCACATTTTGCTTTTTTTCAATGTGATTACAGACTGTAGTATCCAATCTGGGTTTGTGGGTTTTACTGTTTTGTTGTTCTTCTTCATTTTTAAATGCTGCGGTTTCATTTTAGGGTTTTCTTTTTGGTTCCTCTTTTACCTTGGGTTGGTGGGCTCTTTCTCTCCCTATGTTACCCAACAAGAGACAACAATTGTGGTCATACAGCCAAGCTATAATCACTCCCTATAAAGTCACACCATCCAGACAAAAGCCAATACCAGCTACTATACACTAGATAAACAGCCAACACCTGCTAGAGTTACTCTGACTTGAGTAATAAAAAAAAAATGAAAAGGGAAGCCCATCTCCTGATCACATATACCAGGAGGCAATCACAAAGCTTAGTGATACAACAACATACATTTCTCTAATTACTGAAAACACATTTAATTATTGAAGATGCCCAAGAGACAGACAAAGATTTCAGCACATGTCCAGAAACAACACAGAGTAACTGAAACAAATGAGATGGTGGTAGACCGTGACTTCCCATTGGAAGGAGGGCAGGCTTTGGAAGCGCCTGAGAAGGAATTCAGGAGAATGATATTGAGGTGCATCCAAACACTACACAGAAGGGTTGAGAAAAATAAGGAATAAATCAAGAAATTGCTACAGGAACAATCAAATAACAAAGAAATAGTAAAAGAAACAATTCAAAACCTACAAAAAGAGGTCCAAATGATTAATAATAAATATCAGAAATGGACAATACACTGAAAGGGCAGAGGAGTATAACTGAAGAGATGGAAGCCAGAACCAGTGAGCTGGTACATAAATTTCTCAATACTGCTAAGATAGAAGAGCAAACAGAAAAAAAGGATTAAAAAAAAAAAAAAAATCTGAGGAAAACTCTAAGATTCATGTGGGACAACATGAAGAATAATAACAAGACTTATTGGAATTCTGGAACAGGAATAATCACATAAGACCACAGAAGAGATAGCTAAAGAAATAGCTATAGCTGAAAGAAAATTTCCCTAACATCCTGAAAAGATAAGCATTCAAGAAGCTTGATGAACCCCATAAAGGATAGACCCCAAAAGAAAATCACCAAGACAGATCATAATCAAGCTCTCCAAAATCAAAGACAAGGAGAGAGTCCCATCATCAGCTAGGGAAAAGAGATGAGTTACTTAAAAGGCATGTAAATCAGACTGAAACTATGATCTCTCAGCAGAAACCATGCAGGCAAGAAGGCAATGGGGAGAAATATATAAAACCCTGAAAGAAAGAAAAAAATCTGCCAACCTAGATTTGTCTACATATCAAAGATGTCAATCAAATACAATGGTATAATAAAAATATTCCTGGATAAACATGAGCTAAGGGATTTTTGTCAAAGGCAACCCAGCACTTCAAAACATCCTAAAGGGAGTTCTTTGGACTGAGAACCAACAAGAACAGACAACAACCAGAGATTGGCATGCATGACAACACCACATGGAACTCTCTCAACAGATGGTTGAATCTAGAAAAGAATATACACACAAGAACAAATTCAGGGAATCTGGGAGGTCAGTCTATGATCAAAACAATTGCAGTGTTACAGAAATTAAAATATAGGAACAGAGATCCAGGTGATGAGGATGTCAGGTAGTTTGCAGGGTAAAATTGTTGCTGTTGTTAGGTGCCATTGAGTCAGCACTGACTCATAGCGACCATATGCACAGTAGAACGAAACAATGTCCGATCCAGAGCCAACCTCACTACTGTTGCCACATTTGAGTCCATCAATGCTGCCACCTGGCCAATCCATCTCGTTGGGGGTCTTCTTCTTTTTCTCTGACCCTCCATCTTACCAAACATGATATCCTTCTCCATGCAACTGGTCCCTCCTGACAATATGTCCAAAGTATGAGAGACGAAGTTTGGCCATCTTGGCCTCTAAGGAGCACTCTGGCTGAACTTCTACCAAAACAGATCTATTGGTTCTTTTGGAAGCCCATGGCACTTTTAGTATTCTCCTCCAACACCATAA
>NW_006408802.1:2868970-2886447 GCF_000296735.1 Chrysochloris asiatica
TGCTAAGGAAGATTGGGGGATTTTCCAATTTCCTCAGGGTATTCTCCTTAATTTTGTCATAAATGACTGCTTTAGACACACATTTCTTTATCTCTTCTAATACAACAGTAACTAGGTGTTTACATTTATAAAAAATCCTCCTCTGGCAGGAAAATTGTGCCAAGAAATTTTTTCCCTTAGATAGTTAAAGCTCCATAGAAAAGGGCAGAAAAATCAGAGAAGGAGCAGTCTGTGGAACAGAGGCAGAGATCTGGCTCTTGTATAGGCTCTAAGCACCAGTTTCCATTGCCCACCTGTGGAGAAATATGCCTGTAGAAGCAAAATACAGCGATTTCTGAATCGATACAGCAGCTGGCAGCCAGAGGTCCTGAGGTCAGAGGGTGGGGCCACAACCAAGTGGAGGCAGTGACCCAGCGCTAGAAGTCGTGAGCTGCGCATCTGGGAGGTAGAGGTGTCACCGATTTTTTATCTTTCACTTTTCATTTTTCACATACCATTCCTCTTCTTCCAATCACGCCCTCAATGCCCAGCCCAGACACCTTTAGGCAGGTGGGAGCATACCCCCAAAAGGGTCCAGTGTTGCACCCACAGTTTTCCCATGGCACAGAGAGAGGAATCCTACAGACTGCTTCTTATGACATCTGACTTTGGGACCCAGCCCCAAACTTGACCTGGGCTGGACACTTTATCCCTGTCTACACAGCAAAGGCCACTACACAGTCAATTAAGATTTTATTTTTGTTTTTGGTAGGTGGTTTCTGTCTCTGCTTTTATATTGTTTCTGTCTTTGGTCCTTTTGGCCACACTCTTTTCCCAGAGGCGGGAGCTTTCTACCTTGCCCACAAAGAGACAGCAATAGTGCTCATATAACCAAGCTACAAGCATACACTGCAATACCCCACCATCTGGACAAGAGCAAATACCAGCTGCTAGGCATTACACATGAAAAGGGAAGCCTATTTCCAGATCATATCCACCAGGAGACACTCAGTGAGCGTAACAACAAAGCAACATACATTCATTTACACATTAAAACCCCACATAACTACTGAAAATGTCCAAGAAAACACAATTAAAGATCTCAACACATGTCCAAAAACAGAAAAAGTGACTGAGACAAATGAGCTGGAAGCAGACACAGATTTTCCAGTAGAAGTGTAGGCTCTGGATCTGCCTGAGAAGGAATTCAGAAGAATGATATGGAGAAAAATTCCAATGCTCTGAAAAGGGGTGGAGGAAAATAAGGAAGAAGTCAGGAAAATGCTACAGGAGCAATCAAACAAGGTAGATATAGCATTTGAAACAATTCAAAACCTGCAAAAAGGAGTCCAGATGATTAATAATAAAATATCAGGAATGGACAATACAATAAAAGGGCAAAATAATAGAATGGAAGAGATGAAAGCCATAGAGAGCTAGAAGACAAATCATTCAATACTGCTAAGATAGAAGAGCAAGCAGAAAAAAGAATTTAAAAATCTGAAGATAATCTAAGATGCATGCTGGATAACATGAAGAGACATGACTTAAGAATTATTAGCATTCCAGAACAGGAAGAATCACAGAAGTCCACAGAAGAAATACTTGAAGAGCATCTGGAAGAAAATTTTCCTAACATCTTGAAGGACGAGAAGATAAAGTTTCAAGAAGCTGAATGAACACCAGGAAGGACAGACCCCAAAAGAAAATCACCAAGATATCATAATCAAGCTCTCCAAAATCAAAGATAAGGAAAGAATCCTAAAAACAGCCAGGGAAAACAGAAGTGTCACCTACAAACCCCAAAAAAATTAGATTAAGCTCAGACTTCTAAGCAGAAACCATGCAGGAAAGAAGGCAATTGGGAGACACATATAAAACCCTAAAAGGAAAAATCTGCCAACCAAGAATCATCTATCCAGCAAAACTGTCAATCAAATAAAAATGGTGCAATCAAAACATTCCAGGATAAAGAGAAGGTAAGAGATTTTGTCAAACCAATCCAGAGCTTCAAAACACCCTAAAGGGAGTTCTTTGGAATGAAAACCAGCAAGAAGAGACAATAACCAGAGATTAACAGACGTGGCAACACCACATGTAACTCAGTAAAGAGATAGCCGAGTTCAGAACAGTACAAAATTACAGCAATAAATTCAGAGGACCTGTGAGGCCAACCAAAGATCAAAATCATAACAATGTCAAAGAAGGGGAAAATATAGGAACAGAGATCCAGGTGGTGAGGAGGTTGAGTAGGCGGCAGGATACAACAGACTGTCCTAAATGCAGGGAAAATGTAATAGACTATAGGGTAACCCCAAAGAAAATTAACACTTCACAATTTACCATAAAAATGAAGATCCAAGCAGAACAAGAAAACATTAAAACTAAGAAAAAAACAACAAGAAATAGCACAAAAAAACCATGAACCCAGCAGTAGAAGGCATGCAGAACAAAGAAACAATCAGCACCATAAAAATAAACATAATGACAGCAGTTAATACATACATAATTGATAATTTCACTGAATGTCATTGAAAGGCACCAGAGAATGTCTGAATGGATAAGAAAACAAACCCCTACAAGAGACACACCTTACTCACAAAGACACACCTTACACACAAAGACAAAAACAGACTAAGAATTAAAGGATGGAAAAAAATATACCAAGCTAACAGCAATAAAAAAACAAGCCGGACTAGCAATACTAATCTCTGATAAAATAAACTTTAAGTCAAGAACCAGTATAAGAGATAAAGAAGGATACTATCTCATGATTAAAGGGTCAATTGAGCAAGATGACAAAACCCCAAAAGGGTAATTAATATCTACCCTCCAAATGGGAGTCCTGGTGTGGTGCTGTGGGTTAATGCGTAAGACTGCAAAGCTGTTTGAACTGTAAGGTCAACAGATCAAGCTCACCAGTTGCTCCTTGGAAACACTATACAGGGTCACTACGGGGTTGGAATCAACTCGATGGCACTTAACAATAACAATAACAAATAAAATGCTCCAAATGAAAGAGCACAAAGATATATGAAGCAAACCCTTCTAGAATTGAAGAAAGAAATAGATAAATCTACAATTGTAGTGGGAGATTTTAATACGCCACTTTCAAAAAGGGACAGAACAACCAGAAAGAAACTCAACAAAGCTACAGAGGAGCTAAACAGCACAATCAACCAATACATAGATGTGTATAGAGCATTCAACACAACAGCACAATACACATTCTTTTCTAGTGCACATGGAACATTCTCCAAAATTGACCATGTGTTAGATCACAAAGCAAGCTTCCATAAAGTTACAAACATCAAAAATTACAGATCATCTTTTCAGACAGACCACAATGTCATAAAATTAGAAATCAATAATAAGAAGAATAAGAAAATAAATTTTATATATGGAAACAGAATAACACCCTGCTGAAGAGCGACAGGATAATAGAAGAAAATAGAAGATAAACGTGAATTCAGAAAGTTTCTAGAAGCAAACGAGAATGAAAACACAACATACCAAAATCTTTAGGATACAACAAAAGCGGGGCTGAGAGAAAAATTCATTGTGATAAATGTACACATCCAAAAAGAAGAAAGAATCAAAATCGACACATTAGCACAGTATCTACAACAATTAGAAACAGACTAACAGAGGAAACCTACAGTCACCAAAAGAAAAGATATAATAAAGATCAGAGCAGAAATAAATGAGATAGAAAATAGAAAACAACAGGACAAGAAGCTGGTTCTTTGAAAGGATTAATAAAATTAACAAACCATTGGCAAACCTAACAAAAGAAAAGAAAGGGGAAGACACAAATAACATGCATTAGAAACCACTTGGGCGATGTCACAACGGAACCAAACAAAATCAAAAGGATAATAACAGAATACTATGAAGAGTTGTACTCCAACAAATTTGAAAACTTAGAATAGATGGATACATTTTTAGAAAAAAACGATCTACCTAAACTTATACAGAGTGAAGTAGAAGACTTGATCAGACCCATAACAAAAAAGAAATTGATCAAGTCATCAAAAAACTCCCAACCAAAAGAAGTCCAGGCCCAGATGGCTTCACTGGTGAATTCTACCAAACATTCAGGGAAGAACTGTCATTCTACTCAAATTATTCCAGAATATAGAAGACGATGGAAAACTTCCTAATACATTTTTTAATGCTTTATTGTGAAATATTTGATGGGAGGACATTGATCCCATCATATATTGTTTCCTTGCCATGGTTACAATCCCTTCCATGCATCATCCACCAACTAAAGGTTATACCCCCACAAACCTGCCCCCCCGGTAGTCCACACACAGCCCATCTTTCCTCTCTGGGTCCAAAGTCCCCAGCCGCTCCATCTCCCCACATCATAGTCTCTGCCTCCATCCCTGGCATCACTGCTTCTCTGGGTAGGGTCCCATTCTCTGCTTTTCTCCTTTGATGGTCCCAGGGACCTCCACTCCTAGACTACAAAGTTAATCACTCCCCTCCCTTTGCCACAAAACGTCTACCTTTACATTTCCAGCCCTTACAATCAATCCTGGTAACAATTATTTGCTATTGTATTGCAAGAGACCTAGCTGTATCTCCTTTTATTAGCCCGGACTATACAGAATGGATACTACTCAATGGAGATTCTACATTGCTCCATGATCTCTGGATCTAGGTTCCCTCTTGAAATCTTGTAAGCCAGTTACTTCTTGCCTCTGTAGCCCCCCCAGTCTGGGTAGACAATGTCCAAGTTGCCCATCCCTGTCCTCTCCGTGTGTGGAGGGGGTGGGAATGATCCTCGCTGTGAAAATTTATTCCTTCTTTTGAGCTACTGTTTCCATACGTGTATGTCAAATTCATCAAATTGTATCAAATTATTCTTGTTTCCCTCTTCTTTCTCCTTTTGGTTGAGCTCTCATCATCCAGTCATTGAAGCTAGGTCAAGTGGGGTGTACTTATACATGTGCACTCTCTTCTTATCAGCTGGACACTTCACTCTCCACTCTAGTCCTCTATGGCTATGTCACTGACACTGGGTCCAAGAGTCCCCTGGACTTGCCACACTGCTGGTCAACCAGGTCTCAATCCAGTTCACAGGAGTCTATTGAGCATTGTAAGGCTCAGATTGCAGCTTCATTGCTGCTTTTCCCTCACTTCCCTTTATAGGTGATGAACCGTGGTCACCAATCAGGGCATGTATTCCCATTGAGTCTTAGTCTTAGAAGGAGGTTTGCCCTGTGGGGGACCCAACCACTGGCTTGATGTCTCCTGGGAGAGCCACTTGTTAGTTCTTGTAGTAATCAGTTGGTCTGCCTATATTGTTTTGTATTTTTCCTGTCAATCTTTCTTTCAGGAAGTATCTTCTGTTTTTCTGGTCGATCCAGCCTGGTCTGCTTGTCATTTCAAGTGGAAATTTTCCCTCAGAATATTCTGGATGTTGTTCAGGATTCCACGTAAGGTCATGTGTAATGTAGAGGATCCACAGGAAGCCTCCTTCAATGGGCATATTGTAGTCCCATTTTAGGTATTCCAATCACTTATAGGCACAAAATCAAAAGGATAATAACAGAATACTATGAAGAGTTGTACTCCAACAAATTCGAAAACTTACAAGCTTTCTATGGTGGTATTTCTGGCTGTTCCTATCTCTTCCCCTCCGGTGTCTATTTTATAGTGGTATGCCAGAGAAATCAAGATTCAAAAGACAGCCGAGCTTCTTAACATTATTTCTCCCCTTTTCCCCATTCAAACCATGTCTCAATCTCTGTATCCCAGAGACCTGTTGTTTCAAGGTTGTGCATACATCATTATTTGCCTCTGTCCCACTTCAGCTTCACATTCATTCTATCATATTTCATTTCATTGCAATGGTTACAATCCCCTGAATGCATCATCAAATGACTAAAGGATACACTCCACAGACCCATCCCCCTGGCTGTCAGCAAACAGCTCCTCTCCCTCCCTGTTCATGCCATCATCTTTGTTTCCTCACTTGTCCTCAATGCCTTTCTGGGTGGGGTCAAACTTTTCGCTCTTCCCATTTGATGATCCCAGGGACCTCTACTCCTGGGCTGCAAAATCAGTCAATCTCCTCCTTTTGAAAAGAAAAAAAAAAAAAATCTGCCTCTACTTTTCTGACCCTCACAGTTAGTTCTGGCGGCAGGTATTCACTGTTGTACCACAAGAGTCTTATCCCAATTTCCTTCCCTCAGCCTGGTCCAAACAGTTTGGAAATCATTCAGTGGAGGTTCTGCCTATCCCTGCCCCATCTGGAACTAGGCTCCCTCTTGAAAGCTTGCAAGCCAGGCACTTCTTGTAGACCCCCTATTTTGGGTCTGTGTAGTTTCCATCCCCACCCCCAAGGTAGTCCAGTCAGTTATAGGCTGAAGGCGGGCTTACATGTTTTCTGTTGTGATGTTTCTGGCTATCCCTCTCCCCACCTTCAAGTGTCTATTTCACAATGACAGGCAAGATTCAAAAGAGAGCCAAGCACCCTAACATTATTCTCCTATTTTCCCCATTCAAGCCATGCCTCAATCCCTGTACCCTGAAGCCCTGTTATTCCAAGGTTGTTCATACATCGTCATATACCTCTGTCCCACTTAGCTCATGTGAGCCTGCCCAGCCATTCTCCCGTCCGCCTTATTCTTCTTTTTCCCTTTTCCCATCTTATGTATTGCCAGCTCCCTGCCACCCCTCCCCACTCCCCCTGACAGCTCCCAGGCTCTCCTGTGTCTACTCCCTACCATGTGTTCTTTCTTCCCCGCCCTGCCTCCTCACCTCTCATCCCATACATAACGGTGATCAACATTTATATATATAGATTCCCCCCACCTTTTGGGTGGGTTCTTTTTTTAGTTTTTTACAATAATGGTATTATGCAGTATTTCTCCTTTTGTGGCTGACTAATTTCACTCAGCATAATGTACTCAAGGTTCATCCATGTTATGCGATGGCTTGCAGCTTCCTTGTTATTCTTCAAGGTAGCATAGTATTCCATTGTATGCATGTACTACAGTTTGTTTATCCATTCTTCAATTGATGGGCATTTTCATTGTCTCCTTCTTTTTGCTATTGTAAATAGTGTTGCTAAGAATACAGGTGTGCATATACCTACTCATATTATGGATCGTACTTCTTGTGGGTAAATACCAAGCAGGGAAATTGCTGGGTCATAAAGTATTTCTATTTCCAACCTTCTGAGGAAGTGCTATACTTCTTTCCAGAGTGGTTGGACCATTCTGCATTCCCACCAACAATGTAGGAGGGTCCCAGTCTTTCGGCATCCTCGCAAACATTTATTGTCCTCTTCTATTTTGATCTTTGCTGTTATTGCTGCTGTGAGATAATATCTCATTTTTGTTTTGATTTGCATTTCTCTGATGGCTAGTGATCGTGGACATTTCTTCATATGTTTGTTGGCTGTCTGGATCTCCTCTTTTGTGAAGTGTCTGTTCATGTCCTATGCTCATTTCTTAATTGGTTATTTGTCTTTTTCTTGTAGAGGTGTTGTAGTTTCCTATATATTTTAGAAATGACTCCCTTATCTGATGTGTCATTGCAAAAGAGTTTTTCCCATTCTGTGGGTTCCTTTTTCACTCTTTTGGTGAAGTCTTTTGATGCACAAAAGTTTTAAATTTTTAGTATATCCCACTCATCTATTTTGTCTATTTTTGTTCGTGTACTTTTCAAAATGTTTGGTAGTCTGTATATGCCCTGAATTAGCGTCCTCACATTTGTTCCTATTTTCTCATTGATGACCTTCATAATTTTGGGATTCACATTTAGATCTTTAATGCATGCTGAGTTTGTTTTTGTATAGGGCATGAGGCAAAGGTCTTATTTCAGTCTTTTGCAAATGGCTTTCCAGTTCTGCCAACGCCATTTGTTAAAGAGACTGTCTCCTCCCCATGTAATATACCTAGGCACTTTGTCGGAAATCATTTGGCTGTATGTGGTTGGGTTAATTTCTGGAATCTCTATTCTATTCCATTGATCAATGTATCTTTCGTTGTACCAGTACCAGGCTGTTTTGACCACTGTCACCATGCAGTATATTTTGAAATCGGGGAGTGAGAGACCTCCAACCTTGTTGTTCTTCTTAAGCATTGCTTTACTTATCCTGGATCTCCTCCTTTCCATATAAAGTTAATAATTGTCTTTTCCATCTCTTTGAAGAATGTTGCTGGAATCTGGATTGGGATTGCATTATATGTGTAAATTGCTTTGGGTAGTACTGACATTTTCATGATGTTGAATGTTCCTATCCAGGAACATGGTATGTTCTTCCACTTCTGTAGGTCTCTTTTGGTTTCCTGTAGTAGTGTTTTGTATTTTTCTTTGTATAAGTCCTTTGTTTCTCTGGTTAAGTTTATTCCTAAATATTTCATTCTTTGGGCTGCAATTGTAAATGGCATTGCTTGTCTAATGTCCTTTTCAATGCTACCATTGTTACTATAGAGAAATACAACTGATTTTTGTATGTATCTTATACCCTGCCGCTTTGCTGAATCTTCTGATGAAATCTAGTAGTTTTTTGTTTGTTTGGTTGGTTTTTTACTGAGTCTTTGGGGTTTTCTATGTATAGGATCATATCGTCTGAAAATTGAGAGAGTTTTACTTCCTCTTTGCCAATTGGAATGCTTTTAATTTCTCTATCATGCCATATAGCTCTGGCTAAAACTTCCAGCACAATATTGAATAGGATGGTGATAGAGGGCATTCTTGTCTGGTTCCTGTTTGCAGAGGGAAGGCTGTCAGTTTCTCTCCATTGAGAGTGATATAGGCTCTTGGTTTTGTATATATAGTCTTAATTATGTTGAGGACTTTCCCTTCAATTCCTACTTTGTTGAGTGTTTTTATCAGGAATGGATGTTGATTTTGTCAAATGCCTTTTCTGCATCAATCGATATGATGATGTGGTTCTTTTCCTTTTTCTTATTTATATGATGGATTATGTTGATTGTTTTTCTAATGTTGGACCATCCTTGCATCCCTTTTATGAAACCCACTTGGTCATGATGTATTATTTTTTTGATGTGCTTTTGGATTCTGTTGGCTAGAATTTTGTTGAGAATTTTTGCATCCATGTTCATGAGGGATAATGGTCTGTAGTTTTATTTTTTAGTGATGTCTTTCCCTGGTTTTGGTATGACGGTTATGCTTGTTTCATAAAAAGTAATAGGACGTTTCCATCCTCTTCTATATTCTGTAATAATTTGAGTAGAATTGGTGACAGCTCTTCCCTGAATGCTTGGTAGAATTCACCTGTGAAGCCATCTGGGCCTGGACTTCTTTTGGTCGGGAGCTTTTTGATGACCTGATCAATTTCTTCTTCTGTTATGGGTTTGTTCAACTTTTCTACTTCATTCTGAATAAGTTTGGGTAGGTCATATTTTTCTAGAAATATATCCATCTCATGTAAGTTTTCAAATTTGTTGCAGTACAACTCTTCATAGTATTCTCTTATTATCCTTTTGATTTTGTTTGGTTCCATTGTGACATCACCCATGTGGTTTCTAATGTGAGTTATTTGTGTCCTCTACCTCTTTTCTTTTGTTAGTTTTGCCAATGGTTTGTCAATTTTATTAATCCTCTCAAAGAACCAGCTTCTTGTCCTGTTTATTCTTTCTATAGTTTTTCAGTTTTCCATCTCGTTGATTTCTGCTCTTATCTTTATTGTTTCCTTTCTTTTGGTGACAATAAGTTCATTCTGCTGGTCTGCTTCTAATTGTTGAAGATGCTATATTAATGTGTTATTTTTGGTTCTTTCCTCTTTTTGGATGTGCGCATTTATTGCAATAAATTGTCTTCTCAGCACTGCTTTTCACCGTGTCCCAAAGATTTTTGTATGTTGTGTTTTCATCTAGGAACTTTGTGAATTCATGTTTATTTCTTCTTTTCTCAGCCACTTTTCAACAAGGTGTTGTTTAATTTCCATGTATTTGACTTTATGGCCTTGGCCTTCTGATTGTTGATTTCTAGTTTTATAGCATTATGGTCTGAGAAGATGCTCTGTAGAATTTTGATATTTGTAAATTTATTGAAGCTTGCTTTGTGACCTAGCACATGGTCAATTCTGGAAAACGTCCCATGCACACTGGAGAAGAATGTATATTGTGTTCTTCTTGGATTGAATGTTCTGTATATATCTAAGAGGTAAAGTTGATTGATTGTGTTGTTTTGTTCCTCTGTAGCTTTGTCGAGTTTCTTTCTGGTTGTTCTGTCCCTTTTCGAGATTGGTGTGTTAAAATCTCCCTCTATAATTGTAGATTTAGCTATTTCTTTCTTCAATTCCAGTAAGGTTTGCTTCATGTATCTTGGTGCTCTTTCATTGGGAGCATACATATTTATTATGGTTATGTCGTCTTGCTCAATTGACCCTTTGATCATGAGATAGTGTCCTTCTTTGTCTCTTATGCTGCTTTTTAGTTTAAAGTTTACTTTGTCAGAGATTAGTATTGCCACTCATTCTTGTTTATTGTTATAGTTAGATTGGTAAAAATTTTTCCATCCTTGAATTTTTAGTCTGTTTTTGTCTTTGTGTGTAAGGTATGTCTCTTTCAGGCAGTACATTAAAGGGTCTTTTTTTTTCCCTCATCCATTCTGCCACTCTCTGTCTCTTCACTGGTGCATTCAATCCATTGACATTCAAAGTAATTATCAATATGTATGAATTAATTGCTGCCATTATGTTACTTTTTTGGTGGTCCTGTTCGTTCTTTGTTCTGCATGCCTTCTTGGTTGGGTTTGTGGTTTTTTGTGCTATTTCTTGTCAGTTTCTGTTTAGTTTTCATGTTTGCTTGTTCTGCTTGGAAGTTCATTTTCATGGAAAGTTGTGAAGTATTAACTTTCTTTGGGGTTACCTTATAGTCTACTCTCGATTTAAGAGAAGCGCACTGTATTCTGTAATTTACTGATGTGCTCACCATAGGGTTTCTGTTGCTGCGTTTGTCCCTTCTTTGACACTGATATAATTTTGATCTTCGGTTGACCTTCCAGCTCCTTTGAGTTTGCTGTTATATACTTCTTCTGTTCTGGACTCTGCTGTCTGTTGACTGAGTTCCAGGTGGTGTTGCCACACCTGTCAATCTTTGTTTGTTGTCTGTTCTTGTTATTTTTCAATCCAGAGAACTCCCTTTAGGATGTTTTTAAGTACTGGGTTAGTTTTGATAAAATCTCTCAGATTCTGTTTATCGCAGAATGTCTTGATCACACCATCGTATTTGATTGATAGTTTTGCTGGTTAGACAATTCTTGGCTGATGGTTTATTTCTTGTAGGGCTTTATATATGTCTCCCCCTTACCTTCTTGCCTTCATGGTTTGTTCTGAATAGTCAGAACTTAATCTGATTTGCTTGCCTTTATAAGTGACATTCCTCTTCTCCCAGGCTGCTTTTAGTATTCTATCCTTGTCTTTAGTTTTGGAAAGTTTGATTATTATATGTCTTGGTGACTTTCTTTTGGGGTCTATCCTTCCTTGGATATGCTCGGCTTCTTGAATGTTTATCTTCACATCTTTCAAGATGTTAGGGAAATTTTCTTCCAGAAGCTCTTCAACTATCTCCTCTGTGGACTTCTCTGATTCTTCCTGTCCAGAATGCCAATAATTCTTAAATTGTTCCTCTTCATGTTATCCAGCATAAATCTTAGACTGTCTTCAGATTTTTTTTTTTTATCCTTTTTTCAGCTTGCTCTTCTATCTTAGCAGTATTGAGAGATTTGTCTCATATATCACTAGTTATGGCTTCCATCTCTTCAATTCTGCTCCTTTCCCATTTCAGTGTATTGTCCATTTCTGATATCTTATTATTGATCATCTGGACATCTTTTTGAAGGTTTTGAATTGTCTCCAATGCTGTATCAATTTTATTTGATTTCTTCTGTACTACTTACCTGACTTCTTCCTTGTTTTCCTCCACCCCTTTTTGGAGCATTTGAATTTGTTTCCATATCATTCTTCTGAATTCTTTCTCAGGCATATCCAAAACCTGTTCTTCCTCTTTGGGGGAGCCTTTGTCTGTCTCCAGCTCATTTATCTCAGCTACTCTCTTCTGTTTTGGGATATGTTTTGATATCGCTTGTTGTTTTTTATTCATCATTTCCGATAGTTATGTGGGTTTTTTTTAAAAGCTTCAGTAAATGTTTTTTGTTTGTTGTTAAGTTTACTGGGTGTCTCCTGGTGAATAAGATCAGGAGATAGGCTTCCCTTTTTGTATATAATGCTTAGCAAGTGTTGTTAGTTCTTGTCTCAGTGGTGGAATATTATGGGGTATGCTTATAGCTTGCCTATATGGCCATAATTGCTGTCTCTTCTTAGGTAATGTTGGGAGGAAAGATGTTTGGTCAAAAGGACCAAAAGCAGAAATAATATAAATGCAGAGAGAAAAAACACCACCTTGGAACAGAAATGAAGCTGTGGTCAACTGTCCCGAGCTACACAGGCAGTGTGTATGCAAGGTAGAAACCTCCAGCAGTGGGTGAGGGTGTCCACTCTCTCAGGCCTCTACTCTAGTCACTATGGTAGAGGTTTTCAGGTAGATATTGAGCAGTTAATGGGAGAGAGATTGTCCACTATTTTTGTCTCTGATGGTCAGTTAGATGTCTGCGCGTACACAGCACAATTGTCAGGATGGTTGAGTCCTTTTATGTTGGGGTTTTACAGATTGCTTTGTATGGGTCCTGTTCAGGGAGCTCAGGTAGCGCAGTGGCCATGAATGGGGCTGCAGACCGCAAGTTCAGCAGCTCGAAACTATCAGACACACTGCAGGAGAATGGTGAGACACTCTGCTCCGCACAGGTCCACAGCCCCAGAAAACCTATACAGG
Source organism: Chrysochloris asiatica (assembly GCF_000296735.1). NCBI lineage: Eukaryota > Metazoa > Chordata > Mammalia > Afrosoricida > Chrysochloridae > Chrysochloris > Chrysochloris asiatica. The sequence continues at coordinate 2,881,771 of NW_006408802.1, forward strand.
GTTGCCTGGAATTGGAATTGACTCCAAGGTGCACAGCTGCCAAGGGTCCTGCCTGAGAAATTTTTAGGGCTGTGTCTCTATGGGTGACATCATAAGTCACTACCAATCTCTCTGTACTGTGGGAAAATTGTCCTGCCTGATGTTTTCCTGGGCTGAGCTATGAAGGTGGGACAGGGGAAAAGAAGAAGAAATGTGTAGTCTCCTGCACCTCTCTTTGTTTTTGCAAATGTCTTTGCACCACTTTTAGCACTGCCAGTTTTCTGAGTCAGACTGGCTGTAGTCCTGCCCTCTAAACTCAGCAAGGGTGGCATGGCTGCCGAGGGAAACCTGTCTCCAGATTTCTAACTCACAGTATTTCCTTGTTATAGTGATTTTCTTTTTCACTTGTGAGTGCAGGAAACTGAGGTCCTGAATCTTGTGGAAGATCCGTAGCTCTGGAGTAGTTCTATGAGTGCTTCCTTCGTGGGATCACTGTCTCTTTATAATGGAGCATTCCCTACCTAGTTTTAGCTGCTATTGCCCAAACTGAAAGTCCTCCTAATACATTTTATGAAGCAAGCATAACCCTCATACCAAAACCAGGGAAGGACATCACTAAGAAAGAAAATTATAGACCAATATCCCTCATGAATATAGATACAAAAATTCTCAACAAAATCCTAGCCAACAGAATACAGAAGCACATCAAAAAAATAATACCTCATGACAAAATGGGATTCATATCTGGGATGCAAGGATGGTTCAACATTAGAAAAACAATAAATGTAATCCACCATATAAACAAGAAAACAAAACAAAACATGATCATATCGACTGATGCAGAAAAGGCATTTGACAAAATACAACATCCATTCCTGATAAAAAACACTCAACAAAGTAGGAATTGAAGGGAAATTCCTCAACATAATCAAGAGCATATATACAAAACCAACAACCTACATTACTCTCAATGTAGAGAAACTGAAAGAACAGGAACAAGGATGCCCTTTGTCACCACTCCTATTCAATATTGTGCTGGAAGTCTTAACAAGAGCTATATATATGGAAATCAAAGGCATCTGAATTGGCAAAGAGGAAATAAAACTCTCCCTGTTTGTGCATGATATGATCCTATATAGAGAGAACCACAAAGACTCAGTAAAAAAAGCTACTAGACCTCATTGAACAATTCAGCAAAGTGGAAGGGTATAAGATCAACATACAAAAATCAGGTGGATTCCTCTCTAGTAATAATGACAGTGCTGAAAATGACATTAGGAAAGCAATACCATTTACAATAGCTGTCCAAAGGATGAAATATGTAGGAATAAATATAAACAGAGAAACAAAGGAAATATACAAAGAAACCTATAGACCACTACTACAAGAAAACAAAAGAGACTTACAAATATGCAAGAATATACCATGCTCCTGGATTTGAAGACTTTACATTGTGAAAATGTCAATACCACCCAAAGCAATTTACACATATAATGCAATCCCAATCTAGATTCTAATGACATTCTTCAAAGAGACTGAAAAAACTATTACAAACTTTGAATGGAAAGGAAAGGGATCCAGGTAAAGCAAAGCACTGCTTTAGAAGAAGAACAAGGTGGGAAGCCTCTCACTCCCTGATTTCAAAATTTACTACATAGCTAAAAAGGTCAAAACTGCCTGGTACAAGACCTGGGGACTCTGGCCCAGAGTCAGAGACATAGCCACAGAGGCCTAGAGTGGAGAGTGAAGCATCCAGCTGATAATAAGAGAGGGCATATGCACAAGATTACCCACACTTGCACATAATACTCACCTGACCTGGCTTCAATGGCTGGATGGTCAGAACTCAACTAGTAAAAGAAAGAAGAGGGAAAAGAGAGTAATCTGATACAATTTAATGAGCTTGACCTACACCTATGGATGCAGTAACTCAAAAGAGGGAACAATTCTTTACAGCGAGGATCACTCTCACCCCCTCCATACACAGAGTAGACATGGATGGGCAACTTGGACATTGGCTACCCATAATGGGGGACAACAAAGGCAAGAAGTGACTGGCTTACAAGCTTTCAAGAGGGAGCCTAGATCCAGAGGGCATAGAGGAAGGTAGAATCTCCACTGAGTAGTACCCAATCTGTATGGGTGGGGCTGATTAAAGGAGATGGGGGTAGATCTTTTGTGATACAATAGTGAATAAATGTTATCAGGACTGCTTGTGAGGATTGGAAATGTAAAGGTAGAAATTTTGTAGCAAAAGGAGTGGGGTGATTGACTTTGCAATCCAGGAGCGGAGGTCTCTGGAACCATCAAGGGAGAAGAGCGGAGTCTGGGACTCTACCCAGAGAAATAGTGACTTCAGAGATGGAGGCAGAGATGATGACATGGAAAGATGGAGCAGCTGGGGACTCTAGACCCAAAGAGGGAGAAGGGCTGTGTGCTGACAACTGTGGGTCAGGCATACAGGATATATACCCTTTGGTTGGTTGGTGATTCATGGAGGGGATTGTAACCATGGCAATGAAATGATATATGATAGGATGAATATAAAACTAATGTTCTCCCATGTAAACTGTCACATAACTCACAATAAAACACTTTAAAACAAAAAACTGCCTGGTACTGGTACAATGAAAGATACATTGATCCATGGAACAGATTTGAGAATCCAGAAAATTAACCCATCCACATACAGCCAACAGATTTTTGACAAAGTACCTAAGTATATTGCATGGGGAGGAGGTGGTCTCTTCAACAGATGATGCTGGCAGAATTGGAAAGCGATATACAAAAGATTGAAACAAGACCTCTATATCATGTCTTATACAAAAACCAACTCAGCATGGATAAAGACCTAAAGGTGAATCCCAGAATTACAAAGGCCATCAATGAAAAAATAGGGACAAATGTGAGGGCTCTAATAAAAGACATTCAAAGACTACCAAACATTTTGAAAATTAAACAAACAAAAGTACAGAAAATAGATGAATGGGACATACTAAAAATTAAAAACATATGTGCTTCAAACGACTTCATCAAAAGAGAAAAAACAGCCCACAGAATGGGGAAAATCTTTTGCAATGACACATCAGACAGGGACTAATTTCCAAAATATATAGGAAACTACAACACCTCTACAAGAAAAGGATGTCTTACCCAATTAAAAAATGGACTCAGGACATGAATAGGCACTTCATCAAGGAGGAGATCCAAGCAGCCAACAAACATATGAAGAAATGTTCACAATCACTAGTCATTAGAGAGATGCAAATGAAAACAACAATGATATATCATGTCACACCAGCAATAATATAAAAGATCAAAAAAGTAGAGGACAATCAACATTGGTGCGGATGTGGAGAGACTGGGACCCCCCCTACATTGCTGGTAAAATTGCAAAATGGTCCAACCACTCTGGAAAACAATATGGGGCCTCAGCAGAAGGTTGGAAATAGAGATTCCTTATGATCCAGAAATTCCTCTACTTGGTATTTATCCACAAGATATATGTGCCATAGGACAAGTAGGTATATGCTCACCAATGTTCATAGCAGCACTATTTACAATAAGAAAAAGATGGAGACAGCCTAAGTGTCCATCAGCTGATGAATGGATAACCAAACTTTGGTACATATGTACAATGGAATATTATGCTACCACAAAGAATAACAAGGAAGCTGCAAGCCACCGTATAACATGGATGAACCTTGAGGACATTATGATGAGTGAAATCAATCAGTCAAAAAAGAAGTAATACTGCATAGGACAACTATTGTAAAAGATTAAGAAAAAGCACCCACTCTAAAAAGGGGAAATTTTGTTTTCTCTTTTTGGTTATTGGGGTGTATGGGGTGGGGTGAAAGAAGGGATGGGAAGGTGGAGTGCAGGGTAGGGAATAGACACAGGATACTTTGGGTGCTGGGGGTGGGGGTACACACTAGAAGGAAAGGGAAAGGAAAAACCAGGTGGGCGGGAGCATAGCTAGGCAGGTTTACATGGGCTAAATAGGATGGAGGTAAATAAGGATGTAAGGACAACCATGGAACAACAGGGCTTGGGGATACAAAGATTGAGGCATGGTTTGAATGGGTAAAAGTGGGGAAATGATGTTAAGATGCTTTCCTGTCTTTTGAATCTTGGTTTCCCTTACCTCCTATTGTAAAATAGACACTTAAAGGGGAGACAGGGGAATCACCAGAGAAAGCTTGTAAGTCTGTCTTCAGCCTATAACTGATTGGAATACATAAAATGGGGCTAGAACTTTCCCAGTAAAGGAGGCTCCCTGCAGAGCCTTTCTTTGCATTGCACAAGACCATAGTTGGAATCCTGATCCCCATCCAGAATCTTCAGAGGTGGGAAATTTCCATTTGATAGGCAAGCAGAGCAGCCTTGAGCAGCTAGAAGAACTGAAGATACTTCTTGAAAGAAAGACCAACAGGAAAAATCAAAAAGAATAACAGCAGTCCAATTTACAACTACAAGAAGTCAAGGCAAGTGGTCAGGTCCCCTCATGGCAAACCCACTTCCAAGACTGAAACTCACGTGTAATACATGAGCTCGCATGTTGTCTTGCTGCTGACCACATTGGTCACTGATAAGGGGAAGTGGGGGGAAAACAGCAATGAAGTTGTGAGCTAAGTATGACCACATTCAACAGACTATTGTTACCCTGGATTGAGACCTGGTTAACCACCAGTATGA
>NW_006408802.1:2887608-2901509 GCF_000296735.1 Chrysochloris asiatica
TAATGCAGCTGGGCCTGGCTAGAAAATTTCAGAGGTAAGGCTAGTCCTGTATGCTTTATCTGCATAGTCTCTGTCCCTGGGCCTAATCTTGTCCCTTTTGTAGATGGTGTAACAAAAGGTCAGTATTATTTCCACATCTCTCCAGGCTAGAGAGAAACTGAGGTACAGTTTCTGGAATCCATTCCTAAATTTCTCAGGGTTACTGATAACACTTCTTACTTTTTCCTTATGTTCCTCAAGATCACACACAGAAAAGGAGACATGTCCCCAGAATATCAGTCTGTTTGCCCATTCTCGGGGTAATAGAAAATTTTATTGTCTTCATGGGCCCCATCCTGTATTGTGATTTTAGGCCCTCTGGAGAGGGTTGGGCTTGGCCTGCCTGGGAAGGAAGAGGAGGGTAAAAGCAAGGACCCACTGTGGGAGAGGGAGTTACAAACAACCCTTGGTATGGTGGGAGAGCCTTGGGACTAGGTGAGCAAGAAGAGTTCACAGAATGTGAAGTCCCAGAGAGGCAGATAATGCCCTGGTCCCCTTAAAGACCAGGTCATCTAAAATATCCTCTGGTTGCCTTGATGCTTCAGGTCTGAAGACAAAGACCTGAAGTGGACCCTTCTCCCTAACCTCACATCAGCTACTCTCCCACCATTCAAGATTCTGGTATAAGGACATAAATCACAGTGTGTAGGGGATTTGTCCCCATTTTCTCTCTCTTTTGCGAAAGAGATCTAACTATAAACTACTTTTAAAAGAGAGGGACCCATTAACGGGCCATTGTTCTTAGTCCCTGAGGGTGTATTAGGCCAGGCATTATTACAAAAGAAACTGAGTTTTTCCTTTTCTTTATTAATTTCCCCTGTTGGGAAGTCTTCCGAAGAGTTAGCAAGCAGCCTGGGGGTAGTCTTTTTGTATTCTTCAGGTTTGGCCTTGAGTAGGTCCACCTCTCCACAAGTGGTGGCATGGTAATGGTAAAGTATCCTCAAGTCAGTTCTGAACCATAACAACCCTGTACAGGGTTTTCAAGGAGCAGCTGGTGAACTTGAACTGGCAACTTTGTGGTTCAAACTGACTTTGCAGTGCAGCGCATTAGCCCACAACACCACACCAGGACTCCTTAAAGAAGTGATGACCAACAATTAAAGGACTATGGGTGGATGAGGGTAAGACTCATGAGCTCCCAAGAATAAGTCTCCCCACCCATCTATGTTTAAGAATTACTAGTCTAAAAAGAAGTTGAACAACTTTTCCAAATACTTTGATTTAGGAGGGTCAAGGGAGAAAATAGGTAGCCTTGTCTCACTGCAGCAGAGATTAATCTGGCTGAGATGGATCACAAATGGGTCAAAATAGTCTTTATTTTTCTGGCACTTGCGAGGATGGAAAATAAGTGCTCCCAGAATCCTTTAGAGGGAGTACTCCCTTTCAAACTGTACAGGGGTTGGGGAGGGCAGGGAAAGGGGGTGCAAAGGCCAGAGATCGCCCAATCCATAGTTTCCACCTAACAAAGAGTACAAAATGACAGTCCAAGAGTTAAATAGCATCCCACTATGGGGACCCAAGAAGATCTTCACTCAAGAAAGAAAATACATCTTTGAAACGTGCCTGTTTAATTCAGTGATGAAAGAATTACTTGGGGTCAGAGTAATGTTCACTGTCCTCACACACTCCAGTGTAGAAGATAAAAACTCCTAAGAATGTTCAGATTCAAACAGAGTGAGACAAACGAGTAGAGATTGATGGGCAAAGAGAACAGATGAAGATTCTGAAAGGTCAAATGATGAATCAGCACAAGGTCTAGGACAACCTTAATGAGCAGAAAGAGAACAAAGTTTGCCAGAATAGCTCTAGAAACCACGGCTCGATAGAGGGCAGATGAAGGGTGATAGATATTAAAAGAAAAAGAAAGAAAAAAAAAAAACCATACAGCAGAATCCTCAGTCTGGGAGTAGGAGAGATAAGAAAGACTGAAGGGAAAAAACTTCCAATGGGTCTTGAGTATTTGAACTGCTAAGTTACGAGATTTCCTGCCATACTTGGGGATTCGAACCCCTCACTGAGGCCTGTCTATGGAAGCACCTATGGATGGGTCCTTAAAGGGGTGATCAATCCTGTGTCTGTTCCTCATTATTGGGGATTTAAACCTCTCACATAGGGATTAGGTCTTTCAATTTACCAGGTCTGGGGACTTGAATCCCTTGTGGCAACTTTGAAGGCAAGGAAGACTATAGGGAGGCAATACTAAGAAGCAAAGGTGTCTACTGTGCCCTAAGAAAACAATGACTCATGAGACAAAGAGCAGAATAAAAAGAATGAAGAGGCAGACAATAAAAAGACAGAAGATTAAAAGATTTATGTCCATAGAAAAGAAAGGTCCTCACAGCATGAAGGGGCAAGGAGTCACCCAGTCAGTGGTGAGCAATCCAAACAAAAGGGTTTCAGCTGCCACTTATCACTCTTGGGCAGTTGGCCCAGTCCCCTCCCAGGGATCTCCAAAGACATGGCCCCAAGCATCCCTGCCAGAGTCACCAGCAAACTGATAACGGATCAGGCTACAGAAGACAAGAAAGTCATGAAATATAGTATTAAAGAGTTGTATTACAGTATGGAAAGTACCTGCAAAGGAGACATGCCACAGACAGCAGAGCCTGTCTGTGTTCACAGTCTAAAGTGTTTGTATAGTGAAAGGTTAAGCTGCAGAGGCAATTACTCCAGATTTTTAAAAAGGGGCTCTGAAAACTAGTTAAGTAGGAGGTTATTAGGTAGCTGATGGTTAACAATCCACTCTGGGTAGCTGAATAGGAAGGAAAGAAGGATTCACAAACCCCACGGGATTCAGGACACAAAAGGAGATAGTTTTTGTTTGTTTTAAAATTTCATTTATATATCCTGCTCAATTGACATCAAGATATATATATATTTTTTAATTTCTTGTCCACATTCTGTCCTTCTGTTCTTTGTATTTGGAGGTGTTTTGTTTATTGTTTTATTGATCTTTGCCCCTTGCCTCTGTTACTGATCTTTTCCCTCATGTCTCTTACCCTAAGCATTTTCAATATTCTTTGTCGAACAATTCAAATGTATCAATTCTACTCTGATCTTCCTTATTCATTTTCCAGCTTTCACACTCAGAGACGATTGAAAGTAACATGAACTTAGGTCAAGAGCACCTGAGTATTCACTGACATTTTCACTCTTAACCCTTTTAAAGTGGACTTGTGTAGCAGATTTTCCCAGTGCAATACAATGCAATGTATATGGTTTCTTAAGAGCTACTGGAGGGTTTGAACTGCCCACTTTGTGATTAGCAGCTCAGGGCTTATCCAACAACACCATACTAAGACTTCCCAACAACAACAACAAAACAAAAACAATGAGAAAGGGAAAGTGTAGTAGGGGGCAAGATAAGATCATTTTATTAGGAATAATTATGAATATTCAGACAAACATTTAGACAAATGCACAATCCGTAAATTATCAGAAAAGTGGTACAACAGTTGGAAGTACACCTGGTCATTATCCACAGGATTTGTTGCCTGAAAAGCCACGTTGAGTCAAATTGCAATTGATGTGGGGACCTCAGGGTCACAGATTATCAGCTCCATGTAGTAGTCCAGACTGATTAGTGATGAGTCATTTACAGATGTTTAGGACTCAGCAGCAGTGAAAATAATGCCTACATTTGGAATACCATTCCAATGGGACATAGACTTAATGTAAAGGATGCTTTAAAATGAGCACAAGTTTCCATCTTGTCTAGACGGATCTGGTGAAAGGAGATGGGATGCATTCTTATGATTCAATAGTAAGTAATTTTTATCATGATTAATTGCATCTGTCACAACTGTAAAGATAAAGTTTTATAACAAAAAGATGGAAGTAGTTAATCTTACATTCTAGGAACAGATGACCCTAGGACCATCAAGGGAGAAAAACACTAATGTAATGTGGAACCCCATCCAGAGAAGCAGCAACATCAGAGATGGAGACGAAGATGAGGACATGGAGAGATAGAGCAGCTGAGGATTCTAAACTCATGGAAAGAGAAAGGCCATGTGCTGTCAGCCAGGAGGCAGATTTGCAGAATGTGCCCTTGGGTTTTTAAATGATTATAAATTCCTGAGTGTTTTTGTATACATTGCTACCCCACCCCCCAAAAAAAAACCCTAAAACAAACAAACAAAGAAACAAAAAACCAAACAGAGGGACTAGAAGCAAATACTACTGAATGATGATGCACAGAGCCAACTGTAATCATTACAATGAAACAATGTGTATAAAGCCAATGTTCTCCCATATAAACTATCACTCAATTCACAATTAAAAAAAAAAAAAACTGCAAGAGAGTATAATTAATGACTCCAAAATTCCTTCACAAGGGCTTTTAGATGTTGTTTCCATCATCTATTCCCCCATCCTTAATGATAAAAGACTACTGACTACATTTGTAAGACCTCCTTATAACAAGTCCATATAATCAATGGGATCTAAATGAGGGCATCATTTGGATCCTCTAGAATATATGCATTAATAGTTCTGATGAGATGCTGTAGTATAAGCAACAAATACCCTTCTATTTTCCATTCATCTTTTCTGAAAGTAGGAAACCAAATGTAATGGGTAGAGCTCCAGAAGTTAACCTGAACTAAGTTCTTAGGAATGGAAGTTACAGAAGGACAGAGCCACAGGATGGACGGTAACCTGAATCTATAATATCTTGACTGCCATACCAATCCTAGACTGGCTGTCCGCAGACTCGGTGTGAGAAGGAAAGAAACTTGTATCTCATTTAAACAAGCATTTAAAAAGTCTTCTATTACACACAGCAAAATTTGAACACAAATGATACAAGATACTCCAGAATGGTAACTTTGAATTATTAATATTGGATTTTTAACTATTCATGCAATGCTCCATAGTTACCCTAGACTAATGAGAGTCCCTTAAGACAGAGTTACAGAATAGACTCAATGACCCTGTATAGGGTTTCCAAGTTTCTGAGGAGCATCCAGTAAGTTTGAACTGCCAATCTTGAGATTAAAAGTCCAATACTTAGCTTGCAGCATCATACCAGGTCTCCACTTAACTTTTTAACTTTAATATGCTATACTTAGAGTACCTGCATGGTACATATGGTTAACACACTTGACTGCTAACCAAAACATTGGAGGTCTGAATCCACCCAGAGATGCCTCAGAAGAAAACCTGGCAATCTACTTCTGAAAAAAACCACTACTGAAAACCCTATAGAACACAGTTTGACTTGGACATAATGGGGCATCCAAGCATCAGAAATGACTCCACAGCAACTAGTTTTATGCTATACTAACAGCATTCCATTTAGAAAAACAGCCCAAGGCTGAATTCATGTTGGAAGAAGAAATGAAAGGAATCATCATCTTATGCAGGATTCTCTTGATATACAGAACTATTAAGACAACTATTTAAAGAAGGACAAATTTATTTTAAGGAAGAATTGCTCATATAATTTTTGGAGCTATAAAGTTCCAAATCAGTAGATCAACTGAAAGGCCAAAAATTCTAGCAGTCTTGAATTCTAAGCTGGAGGAGAGAAAAAGGAATTCTAATTATATACAATCTGGAGGCAAAGACCTCCCCAGGTAAACTTTAATTTTGTCCTTCAAGGCCTTCAACATATTTGGGAGGCCCATCTATATGATGGGGGATACTATGCTTTACTTAAAGTCAATGGATTTAAATGCTCTTCATAAAGAAATACTTCATAGCAACTTCTACATTAATGCTAGGCCAAGCACTCCAGTAAAGACAAGATGACACATAAAATTAGCCATTATCTGCATACATATATAATGCTACCTGAAACACTAGTGAATTCTTTCTAGTGATTTGTTTGGTTATGGTTCACTTTTCTCCATCTCTCCATGTTATTCTATCTTTCTGAGCATTGCATACAACAGCCTAACTCTCTTTTGGACCTTAATTTTCTGCTACAAAAATCAAGGGAACAAAGTCTACCAAGCAAAATAAAAGCATCATTGAAAAATACAGATTTACACATTTTTCAACAGCTCTTCTCTGAAGAGATGCTGTCCATAGGAATCTGCTTAATGCCAATGAGATTCAGCATTCCAAATAAATATATCATAATTGCAGTTAATTGCAATTAATATGTACTGAGTATGCCACAAACTGTGCTAAATTCTTCATTTCTATTTTATCACTGAATTCTCAAAACAACCTGGTAAAATGAGAGATAGTATCTCTAGATAGAGAGCAAGTAAATGAGAAAAAGAAATAGACAAATTAAAACATGTGCCCAGATTATACAGCTACTAAATATTGGCAATTGGCTTTAAACTCCATATAGTTTACACCTCCAGAGACCACACTAACCACTCTGAAATACTTCTTGCTAATAGAGTTGGAAATTACATTTTTTAATTAGCCTTGAACTGAGGAGTTTTAAGAATGTTTTAGGATCAAACTCATTTTCTAGACAAATCTTTTCAGAAAACATGGTCTACAGAGCCTTTATGACCCTTAAGAGTCTAACAAGTGGTCCAAAATCAATTTCTTTCAGAGACAAAAGCAACTGAACAATTTTGATCACATTTACTTAATCAAGTTCACAATGTGGATTAAAGATGGTCATAAAGTGTGGGAGATTTCTCCTACTGAGAAACAGTCTAATCCCCCTGCCCTTGTATCCAGACTAATCTTAATGAGTTACTTGATCAACAAAATGTAGCAGAAGATATTTTCTGGAACTTTTGAAATTAAGTTATAACATTGGCATCATTAGGGTTGGTGTCACCCAGTGTAGTAACTCATGATGTCACACCTCCCATAAGTCTCCTCCCATACCAGACCACAAAGAATCTTTAGTAACTCTTATTACCAATTTTAATCATAGAATTGTTGCTGTTATTGTTAAAGTGCTATCGAGTCTGTTCCAACTCAGAGTGATGCTGTATAGGGTTTCCAAAGAGTAGTTGGTGAGTTTGAAATTTTGTGGTTGGTAGGCCAGTGCTTATCCTACAACTCCTTACTAGGACTGCAATCACAGAATAATAGTTGCAAATAGTTTAAAAGTAATGTTTCTTTGTTTGCATAAATACTAACAAAAACATTGTTTTGTAAAATCTTTCCACATTGAATTACAACATTATTTATATTATTAGTAACTGAAGAGAAGCCTTTTTGAAAAGATTCCACCTCTTATCCTTTAGTTTCTTCATTTTCAAAAAAGATGCAGGTTCACAAATACTAATTACCACAATATTGTGGGTAAAACACAAGTACGGATTTGACAAAATCAGCAACTATGAAAATACTAGCAGCAACAGAAGCAGCATACTGGTAGCATTGCTAAATGAAACCAAATGATTCTAAGCATCTTTGTAATTCTATAATAATGACAACTTTGACTAGAGTGCATTTGTTATTGTGTACTGTCAAGATGGTTCTCACAGTGATGCTGTATAAGGTTTCCAAGGAGTAGCTTGTGGGTTTGAACCAATGACCTTGCAGTTAGAAATCCAGTGCTTATCCTTTAGCACCACATCTAGACTGACTGGAATGTATTAAAATGTTCAACAACTAAATTAGTATAGAGTTTTAGCCTTGTATGTATTGTATGTGCTGTGTGTGTTAAGTGTCATCAAGTTGGTTCCTACTCATAGTAACCCTATATAGTGTTTCCAAGATTTGTAGGTTTGAACACTAACCTTGTGGTTCACTATCCAGTGCTGATCCTTCACCACCACATGTATACTGATCACTTAATCTGAGCTTATGAATATTGTTTGCATTCTTATAACTACAGGGATATCATATAAGGGAATAGTAAAAAATAATAAACTTCTATTGAAACACTGAACAAAACTTTTAAAGATAGCCATGTTGGTATCAGATTTTCTGATACTGTCACCAGGTGCAGTCCATAGCCTGCTTGTGATGCCACTGAGTTATAAGAAGCCTTACTAACTGTCTGGAATTACTGTCTGGAATACTCATTCTTGGCTCCCTAAACCACTGTGTTAGAAACCCACCTACTCTGCTTTAGATTCCATAAGCAAAGACTCTAAAATTATCTGGAGAGATAGGGAACCACAGCTGAGCAGGGATCATTTCCACTAAAATACCAAACCTGGTAGCGTAGTGTTTACGAGTCGGGCTGCCAACCGCAAGGCCAGCAGTTTGAAACTACCAGCGGTTCTGTGGGAGAAAGATGAGGCGTTCTGTTCCCATAAAGACTTTACAGCCTCAAAAACCCTGTACAGGGTCACTATGAGTAAGAACCAAAGTCCACAATATTAAACAACAACAACAAACCAAACCTGTAAGTAAAGTGGAGTGGATCGTGCCGCTCAGCCCAGGCAACCCCACTGACTATTACTGAATAAGTCAAATTGGTTTTTTGTATAGCTGAAGAATCAACAGCCAAACTCTCCCCAAATTTGAATCCAAATCTGTAAAGTGATTCTTGTTTTAAACCTCTGAGTTCTGGGGTAGTTTGTTACAAAACAATAAATAACAAAACAATATATAACAATAAGATAATAATTTTTGCTAAACTTCTATAATATTCTTAATAATCATTGATATTCTTATAAATCATGAAGTTTATAAAGGTTTGATAAGTGCTTGGAAGTCATCAATAATATGTGACAAAAATATAGTAGTGAGTCTGAACTAATATATTCACAGCATTTCTAATTTGTTGTTGTTATGTGCCGTGGAGTCGGTTCCGACTCATAGTGACCCTGTACAGAGTTTTCCGAGGCTGTAAATCTTTACGGGAGCAGAAAGCCTCATCTTTTTCCCGCAGAACAGCTGGTAGTTTCGAACTGCTGAGATTAGCAGCCCGATTCATAACCACTATGCTACCAGAGCTCCTTATGTAATTATTTAGAGTTGTTAAATTTATACTGTGCCCTATCATTATGCCAGCTGTTCCGCGGGAGAAAGAAGAAGCGAGCGTTCTGCTCCCGTAAAGATTTACAGCCTTGGAAACCCTGTATAGGATCGCTTTGAGTTGGAACAGACTCCACGGCACACAACAACAACAACATCATTATACCACTGATCCCCCCCAAATGGAACAATGACTCTAGTATAGAGCATGGATAAATAAGTTAGAAAATGATGTTAAAATTACAACCTAGGAGAATGTTAAAAACATAGCTGAACCTGGCTCCAGAAAGGCAACAGAAAAGTGAATCTGTACCTGCTCATTCAATCATTCAAGTGAACCTGCACATGTGAGGATTTAGCATGAACAGTGAAAACAGCAGAGTGGGAATGCTCAGTACAAAGATAATTACCTGAAAATTGAGTTTTCCTAGACTGATGATTTGTTTTCCCAGGCACTGTCTGTAATAAAAAGTCAAAAAGAGTGATAAGCAGTCATATAGCCACTTTTAAGCAAAGCACGACGACCTCTCTGAAAACCAATGAAGTTTGTACAGAACAAGGACTAATGATAATATTGGCTACGGTGTTTGGTTTAAAGCAACTGAAATGGACTCTGTCTGTAATAAGCAAGATAGGGATTTCTGGAGGAAAATTAAGTGCTTTGTGTATCTTCAGAGGGAAACTGAAGACGCAGGTTTGAAAATGGGTAAAACAAAAGCATATTGGAGGGTTCTGCATTACAAGTCAAGACTGGAACAACCTAAGTCAGGAAGCTGAGGAGCAAATGTCAACATTATTATAGGCACAGTGAGGCTGCAGATGATGACTTCACATTGTGCAAAATAACAGGAACAACAAAACAAAACAAAATTGCCATTAAATTAATTCCAACTCATGATGCTCAGTGTGTTATAGAGTAGGATTTTCTTGACTGCACTCTTTGTGAAAACTAATACCAGGCCTATAGTCTGTGCACCAGCTAGGTGGATTTGGACCATCAACCTTTGGTTTAGCAGTTGAGCAAAAACTGCTTACACTACCCAGAGATTTTAGGTAGATAGATTCAGGGATATTTATCAGTCTTACTGAATTAGACTCACCACCCACAGTTGGACAACCTTAGTACACACCGGACATGCAAGCCTGCGGCTATACGGCACAAGCAGAGCTGAGTGAATCATTTCTGCTAACAGGCAGACGTGAGGGAGAAGGGATTATAACACGGAGTTGAGCACACCCACTTCCTTCTTCCAAATGCACTGATCACAGGTATCTTTCTTTCTACAAGGTATGGGAATAAATATGGTATGAAGAGAAAGGCCAGAAAGATTCCCCACATGGAACTATGAGACATGGTACTAAATGTTCCTTTTATAAAGATCATACCACAGAAGAAGAACTGGGGCCTAGTGCCAACACTGTTACTTCCACTCTCATGAATCTGGTCTCTACACTGTCAAGGTGTGGACATCATCACTTCTTACAAGATGCTTTACATCCTTGTTTACACTGGCTACTACCAGAAGTCCTGGCCTCCCTCACTATCCCTCCTCACTTGTATTCTAATGCACATGCAGTACACTGGCAGCCACTCACACTCCCTCAAACACTTTGATCTTCCTAATAATAGTCTACCATTAGCAAAAGCCCTTCTATCATAAAACTTCTCCTTTACTGTTCTCTTCACCTTCTTTCTCTGAACAAAATCTTTCAGTGCCCTGACAATTTAGTTTAGTGGTTGCTATTCTCCCGCCCCCCCCCCCAATTCAAATACATAAGGGCCAACAGCTGCCCAGCATTTCCTAAAATCTTTATAAATCCTTCTAGACGCTCATAACATCAGACCATAACACCATCAAACCTTCATTGTGTCATAGACCTCAGAGTCACCCTCCCTCCAGGTGATTCTGAGGCAAAAGTTTGATAACTATTGCCCTAAAAGTTGTCATCATCAATTTAAATCTGGATTATAAACAAAAGACTTTTAAGGGACCACATTGTTGACATTCTTTCTTCCTCAGAATTATTCTCCACACTACAGAGTGACCCTATAAAATATTTAAGGCAGGCTTTTCCATGTGACTGCCAACTAAAGAGGGAGCAGAAGGTACCCTCAACCAGGGAGCCTGGCATTCAGACCAATCCTGTGGGTTCCATAGCAGATCATGAAGCTGCAACAAAGCCAGAGTTTTAAAAATATATAAACATCATCATTATAAATGTTTTACAGAATTTGTCAAAGGATGGAATGAAAAAAACATTCTCATTACAACTGCAAGTGGAATGAAAAGTTATATCCTGTAGAAAACTGTTGATAAATGTTCAGGTCTTTAACCATGATATTTAAAAATTCTTTATTGCCTCAAGTGTTGTGTGTAACATGCTGGGGAGGAAATTAAGAATTGGACATGAAGATATAAGTAGAAACAAGTAAAGAAAATTAATATTTTATTTGACTTTGTTAACCTTGTTTCACAATACTTATGTAGTAAAAAATGTTTGTTTGAATACTTGATATTTTATCTGGTAGGCAATATAAAAAATTAAAAGTCAGTTTATGTAGCTCCTCTTTTAAAGCACTTAAAAATGTTTCTATCTCACTTAGAATAAAACTGAAACTCCTTACTATGAAGTCCTGGTGTGGTGCTTCAGGATAAGCACTTGACCTTCTGGTCAATTTGCATGGCAAGGTAGGCAGTTTGAACTCACCAGCTGTTCCTCAGAAACCTCTACAGAGTCTCTGTGAGTCAAAACCGACTTGACGGCACTTAACAACAAAGAAGTGCAGCCAGAGTGTTCCTTGGAGGGCAACATGGCCAAGCTTCGTCTCTCATACTTGGGACATATTGTTAGGAGGGACCAGTCACTGGAGAAGGGTATCATGTTTGGTAAGGTGGAGGGTCAGAGAAAAAGAGTAAGACCCCCAATGAGATGGAATGGCAAAGTGGCAGGATCAATGGACTCAAGTGTGGCAACAGTAGTGAGGTTCGACCAGAACGGGCAGTGTGTTTCTTTCTGCTGTGCATAAGGTCACTATGAGTCGGTACCGACTTGATGACACCTAACAACAACAAAAAACAACCATGATACACAAAGCCCTATATGAGGGGAAATAAAAAAGTTTGTGTAAAAATTCCTTTATCTTTTTATTCCATTTTTTCATGAACTGTTTGAACCACCTTCTTTAATCTGGCCCCATTACTTCTCTGGCCTGATCTCTTGCCTCTCCTTCTTCCCTGATCTCACAGCTTCCTAAGAATAAACCAATCACATTCCCATGTAAATTCTTTTTTCTGATTAGTTCCTGTGTTTAGAACCCTCTTCTTTCTGATATTGACTGCTTCAGTCCTTTGGGGACCTGTTAAAATACAACTTATTATGGGTACTAAACTTTGTCCATCTTGTCTAGAAAACTACCTTTCACCAATCACTTTAATTTCTGAGGCTTTATATTTCTTCACAGCACTTAACACAACTTTTCATATAATACATTCATTTATTTGATTATTGTCCATATCCTCCCACTAAAAAGGTAAATGCCATGCGAACAAAGAGTTTGCTTTTAATGCAGTGGACTGCAAGGTCAGTTTGAACCACAAGGCCCTGTAGGATTAGCACAGGACTTCAAGACACAAGATCAGCAGTTCAAATCCACCAGCTGTTCCTAAGAAACCCTATACAGGATTTCTATGAGTCAGAAACGCTTAAAAACAACAGCAACATGTCAGAACATATTTTTTACACTATAAGAAAAATGTTTTCCGAGTACTATAAATACTTTTGGATAATTGTAATAAATGGACTCACTAAAAATTTAAAGCACCAACAGCACCTAATTGGCTAATCAAATCATGTACCTGCTCCTGGATATGCTAGTGCAGGGACTGAGAATAGATGAACCTTTTGACTAATTAACAATGAAACTATAAAAAAAATGGGAAGGCATTCAAAAGGGAGAACAACTTCTAACAGCAAGAGTGCTTAGGGAGCTGTATAGCCAAATACAACAAGTGGTTGTTAATAAGAGAGCTCTACTAAGATGCTAATAGATACATGCACAATGACGTTCATTGCAGCACTAATTACAATAGAAAAAATGGAGACACCCTATATGCCCATTAGTGGAAGAATGAGCAAATAAACTTTTGTAGGTACACACAAAGGAATACAATGCCATGATGAAGAATAACAATGAATCTGTGAAACACCTCATTACATGGAGGACATTATGCTGAATGAAATATGCCAATCACAAAAGGGCAAATATTGTATGAAACCACTATTGTAAAAACTCAAGAAAAGGTTTTCGAACTAAAAGAAACATTCTTGGATGACTACCAGGATTTGAGGGAAAGGACAGTAATTCCCTGGCTAGAAGGTTGTTGTTGTTGTTAGGTGCCTTCGAGTCAGTACTGACTCATACTGACCTTAAGCACAGCAGAACAAAACACTGTCTGATCCTGGGCCAACCTCACTATTGTTGCCACGCTTGAGTCCATCGATGCTGCCACTTGGCCAATCCATCTTGATGGGGGTCTTCCTCTTTTTCTCTGACCCTCCACCTTCCCAAACATGATGTCCTTCTCCAGTGACTGGTCCCTCCTGACAATATGTCTGAAGTATGAGAGATGAAGTTTAGCCATCTTGGTCTCCAAGGAACACTCTGGCTACACTTCCACAACGGATCTATTGGTTCTTTTGGCAGCCCATGGCACTTTCAGTATTCTCCTCCAACACCATAGCTTAAAAGCATCAATTCTTCTACAGTCTACCTTATTCACTGTGCAGCTTTCACATGCATATGAGGTGATTGAACATACCATGGCTTGGGTCAGGCGCACCTTATTTCTCAAGCTGACATATTTGCTCTTCAACACTTTACAAAGGTCTTGTGCAGCAGATTTGGCTAATGCAATACGGCGTTTGAATTCTTGACTGCTGCTTCCATGAGTGTTGATAGTTGATCCAAGAAGAATGAAGTCCTTGACAACTTCAATCTTTTCTCC
>NW_006408802.1:2902279-2909794 GCF_000296735.1 Chrysochloris asiatica
GGGAGAAAGATGAGGCTTTCTACTCCCGTAAAGATTTACACCCTCGGAAACCCTGTACAGGGTCGCTATGGGTCGGACCCGACTCGATGGAACTTAACAACAACAACAACAACAACACATTATTTCCAAGAAGTTTAAAAACAGCCAAAAAATTAGTGAAAGAAATTATGCATGGAAAGAAAGGAGAAAAATCATTATCAAATGAGCTAGTAAAAGAAAATGGTGTCATGATATTGACACTTGCAGTAGATTGCTTCACAATGTCTAAAGATGTTCAGGTCTTTAATTCCTGATCCTGTGAATGCAAATTTATATCTGTACAAGGATTTTGTAAATGTGATTAATTTAAGGATCCTGAGATGAGATGATTATTCTTGACTGTTGTTGTTAGGTGCTATCGAGGCTGCTACAACTCACAGTCACCCTATGAACAACAAAACAAAGCGCTGCCCAGTCATGCACCATCGGCACAATTGTTGTTACCTTTGAGTCCACTGTTTTTGCCACTGTCAATACATCTCATTGGGGGTCTTCCGCTGTTTTGCTGACCTTCCACTTTTACAAGCAAGACATCCTTTTCAAGGGACTAGTCCCTTTGGATAACATGTCCAAAGTATGAAAGATGAAGTCTTAACCACCCTCACTTAAAATAATCATTCTGCATGTTTTTCTAGCAGTCCACAATACTTTCCATATTCTTTGCCACCCCCATAATTAAAATAAATCAATTCTTCTCCAGTCTTCCAACTTTCACATTCATAAGAAGTCACTGAAAATGCCATGACTTGAGATTTTAGTCAGGGGCACCTTAGTCCTTAAACTGGTACCTTTGCTCTTTAACACTTTAAACATTATTTTACAGTAAATTTGCCTAATGAAATATGTTATTTGACTTCTTGACTGCTGCTTCAATGAATGTTAATTGCGGACCCAAGCTAAAATGAAGTTTTTGACAATATCAACCTTTTCCGTATTTGTCACAATGTTAGTGGTACAATTTTAAGTGTTCTTGTTTTCTTTACATTTTGGTACAATCCATGCTGAAGGTTGCAGTACTTTATCTTCAACAGTACATATTTTAAGACCTCTTCAGTTCCATCAAGGACGATTGTGTAAACTGCATATATTAGATTGTTGATGAGCCCTCCTCCAGTCCTGCTGCCACAATCTTCTCCACATAATCCAGTTTCTAGGGTTTTTTGCTCAATAACTGAATAAGTATTGTGAAAAGATACAATGCTGACCCACACATTTCCTGACTTTAAACCATTCAGTATTCCCTTGTTCTGTTCTAACAACTGTCATCTGGTCTATGTACAGGTCCCTTACAAGCACAATGAATTGTTTTGTAATTCCCATTCTTTGTGATGTTATCCATATTTGTTATGATCCACAGTGTCAAATGCATTGGCACTGTTAATAAAAACATAGGCAAACACCTTTATGATATTCTTTGCTTTCAATCAAGAACCATCTGATATCAACAATGATATCCCTCATTCTATGTCCTTTTCTGAATCTAAGTGAATTTTTGACAGCTCCCTGATGATCTGCTGCAACTGTTTTTGAATTATCTTCAGTAAAATTTTACTTTATTTGCTATTGATAATATTGTTAGATGATTTTTACATTCTGTTGGGTTACCTTTCCTAGCAAAGGACACAAATACGGATCTCTTCCAATCAGTTGGTCAGGTAACTGCTTTTTCAAATTTCTTAGGATAGATGAGTAAGTGTCTCCTGCACTACATAAGTTTGTTGAAACACATCCATTTGTATTCCATCAATTTCTGGAGCCTTGTTATTGACCAATGCCTTCATTGCAGCTTGGACTTCTTCCTTCAATGCCATTGGTTTTTTAGCATATGCTGCCTCTTCCAACTGTTAAACATTAATCAGTTATCTTTGGTACAGTGACTCTGTGGATTCCTTCCATTTTTCTTTTTTTTTATGATTTCTGTGTCATGCAATATTTTGCCTCTACAATCCTTCAGTATTGGAACATAAGGCTTGAATTTTTCTTCAGTTCTTTCACCTTGAGTAACTCTTCTGGTCTTCTAATTCCATATCTGCACTTTCCATTTTAATACTTTGCTTTGTCTTCTCAAAGTGCCCTTTGATTTTTTATATTCAGCTCTTTCACTTCATCATTTCTTTCAGTCACTTTAGCTTCTCTATGTTCAAAAGCAGGTTTCAGAGTGTCACCTGACAAACATTTTGGTCTTTTCTTTCTTTACTGTCTTTTTAATGACCTTTTGATTTCTTTACAGTTGATGCTTTTTATATCATCTAACAACTCCTTTGACTTTGGATCATTAGTGTCTAAGGTATCACATCTCTTCTTGAGCCATTCTGTAAATTCAAGGTTATGTTTTGTAGGCCAACAATAGCTTCTGTTTATTTATAGTCCACACTGCTCTTCTAACTTCTGTATTTATATATACAACTACTTACTTGAAATACACTTGGATCTCAATTTTTACATGTCCAAAATGTATCTGCAAATCCTCTAACTACCAACACCAATAACTGTACCTCACCTTCAGACTACTGACTCAGACCTTTTCTCATCATCTCCACTATGACCACCAGGGTCAAAATCAAAATCCACTCTCATTTGTTTTACAAGACTCTCCTCGTTTTTCTCCATGCTTCTTTCTTTTCCCTGTACAGTAAAGAAGCAGCCAAAGTCAGAGAATTTCCTGTGGATCCCATTTCATTCAGAATAAATGTTAAAGGAAATCTTATCTAAAAAGACTCTACACAATATGCCCTCCATTATATTCCAACCTCATCTCCTACTACTTTCTCCACTTGCTTTTATGCCAATATGCTTTATCTCTGGACTTTTCAGTGTCTGTTTTCCCTGCCTAAACCATGCTTTACCTAGAGAATCTAATCTGTAACCCTTTAAAAAAAATTTGTCCCAATGCTATCTAAAATCACAACCAAGTACCAGCACTCTAGAACTCCAATATTCTCCTTGCTCTATTATTGTTCAAGTACTCAATCCATCACTTTCTAACAGACTATAAAATGTGTTTATATATTATATATATGTGTATATATATAATGTGTATATATTATATATATGTTGGCTGCCAATTGATACAACTCATGGCAACATCAAGCACAGTGGAATGAAACACTGCCTTGTCTTACATCATCCTCATGATCAGTTACAGATGTGACTGTTGTGATCCATAGGGGTTTTTCACTGACTGATATTCAAAGGTAGATAATTAGGAGTTTCTTTCTTCTTCATCTGAGTCTAGAAGTTCTGCTGAAACCTGCTCAGCATCATAGTAACAAGAAAGCCTCTATCTGGCTAGCTGATTGTATGTCACTGAGTTGGTTCTGACACAGCAATCCTGAATAGGGTTTTCAAGGTTGCAAACCTTTATTAAAGCAGAAAACTTCATCTCTCTTCCATAGAGCACCTGGTGTACTCAAACTGCTGACCTTGCAGCTATCAGCCTAACGTGTAACCCACTTCACGACCAGGGGTACTTAGCCTCTAACTAAAGTTATTTTATTCCTCACCCAACTAGAATGTCTGCTTCATAAAGAAAGTATTTTTTTCTTCTCTTTTGTAAAATTACATATTCACAGTTCCTAAAACTTTATTTAGTACATAATAAGCATGTAATTAATATTTGTACAATGAAAAATATGAATGAATGAATTAGCCAAAGATGCTTCTATATGAAACTCAAAGGTGGTATCTACCTATGTAACACTTTTATTTCTATTATGTGTTAGTGAGAAAAAATTATCTAAAATACTGTGTTCTTAAATTTGATGTTCTAAAGAATTTAATTGGTACAAATTAAATATTTTTTGTTTCTAATAAGAAAACTAATATTCCCTTCCAATTTTTATAGGAAGCATAATTTTCCTCTAAATTAAATTCTAAAATATATTAATTCAAGTAAAAAAAAAACTGTAATGGATAAACAGTCTGTGTAACATCTATGCAAATGAGTATTATTCCGTATTAAAATTCAGTATGCTATCTAGCCATGAAAAGTCATGAAGGAATGCATTGTTAAGTCAAAGAAGAAAGTCTAAAGAAACTACATACTTTATGACATTCTGGGAAAGGCAAAACTATATGACAGTAAAAAGACCTGTGCATACATACCAGGGATCGAAGGGTTGGAGAAAAATAGGAAGCATATAGAGATGAGCATAAGACATTATTAGGGCAGTGAAACTACCATAATTTTATACAAATAACATATGACTTTTATGTTTGGTTGACAACCATTCCCTCCCAAGGGAGGTATTTTGTAATTGTGCTACACTGATGTCTTCTTTACAGCAATATGAAGAAGAAGAAAAAAAAGAAATTGGCATAGCAGCACTTGTAAAAATATCTCCCAGGGGGAGGGAGAAGTTTGCAAACAAATGAACATGGGAACATGTTATCTGCAAAAAAGTCCTATATTTGTTCAAAATTCTATTTGATCCTATCATGGTAGGTAGATATATGACATTATTTGTCAAAAACCCAAACTACTGTACAACACAAAGAATAAGCTATAGAACAGGAGGCAGGACTTGAAGGCAGATAGGGTAGAGGTGCAGTGAAGATCTCCATTAGCAATACCACAGAATACCAGGTGAAGTGGGTTCAAGGAAGTACTCCAAAACTCTGAACCACATATGTAGGAATATTTTAAAAGTATGAAGGCTTACAGCTAGTGGAACTTGTAGCGGAAGTAAGATATCTCATACTTTAGAATCTGCTGGGCTCAGTGGCCCATGCCAACAACCTGGACGAGAACAAATGGCAAGACCAAACAGGGGAGCAAGCAGACATGCCATGGACTAACGCCTGCGGGAACCTCGAAGCACAGGTGGAGAATATTCTTGGTTTGCTTCGTTTTATTCTATTTTTTTTTTTTTATCTGCACATTGGCCTCTCACAGTTTAACACCTCTATTCTGGTGATTAAAGGGGGTGCCTGCCCCCACCACTGGAAGGTTCTTCTACCACTCATGCACATATATCCTCTCAGCATTTAAAGAGGCAGTCACCTCTTAAAACCAGCAGCACAAAATGGCCACAGCAGGACCTGAACTGTTTATTAATAGGGAAGAGGCCATAAAACAGGGGGTGTGGAGAGGAAAAGAGTTTAAAAACAAAACAGGCCAAAATTTAAATCCTGAGGTACAGCGTAACAACCAAGAGAGGCATCTTGAAATTTTTCAGGCAGCCTTGAAAGAAACTTAAAGAGGATATTAAAGTCATACTCATACTAGGCTACAGATTTATTTTTTCTTCTCTCACTCACCTCCCTTTTCTGCAATTATAGACTACAGCTGTTGTTGTTGTTAAGTGCCATTGAGTCGGTTCCGACCCATAGTGATCCTGTACAGGGTTACGAATCAGGCTGCAAACCACAAGGTCAGTAGTTCGAAACTACCAGCTGTTCTGCGGGAGAAAGATGAGGCTTTCTGCTCCGTAAAAATTCACAGCCTCGGAACAGACTATAGTATCCAACCTTTTTATTTTGTTTTCCTTGTTTTTTGATGTTTCTATTTTTTTGTTGCTGTTGTTCCCCTCTTTACATTTAGGGTGTTCTTTCTCTCCCTATATCACCCAAGAATTGACGGCAATTGCTGCCATATAGTCAAGCTACAATCACACCCTATAAAACCCCACAATCCAGGCAAAAACCAATACCAACTGCCATACACCAGGGAGGCAGACAACACCTGTGAATCTTACTCTGAGTTAAGAATTAAGAAGAGTGAAAAGAGAAGCCGACCTCCTGATCACATATACCTGGAGGAAATTGGAAAGCATAAGAAGTACCAAAACACAATTAAGTACTAACACTCAGTTAAGTATTAAGGCCACAGCTAAACAATGAACATGCCCAAGAAGCAAAAACAGATGACCATATCAGCACATGTCCAGAAATAAGATAAAATGTCTCAGACAAATGACCTAGAGGTAGACCTGGACTACATTCTGGAAGGAGGGCAGGCCTTGGAAACCCCTGAGAAGGAATTCAGAAAAATTATGATAAAATGTTTCAAAACACTTTACAATGGAGTTGAGAAAAATAAGGAAGAAATCAGGAAAGTGCTACAGGAAAATCAAATAAGATAGATACAGTATTGGAAACAATTCAAAACCTACAGAAAGAGGTCCAAATGATTAATAACAGAATATCAGAAACAGACAATACACTAAAAGGGCAAAGAAGAAGAACTGAAGAGATGGAAGGCAGAACTAGTGAGCTGCAAAACAAATCTCTCAATACTACTAAGATAGAAGAGCAAGCAGACAAAAGGAAAAATAATCCAAAGAAGGACTAAGATTCATGTTGGACAACATGAAGAAGAATAACTTAAGAATTATTGGCATTCTGGAATAGAAAGAATCACAAAAGTTCGCAGAGGAGATAGTTGAAGAGCTGCTGGAAGAAAATTTCCCAAACTTCCTGCAAAGTGAAAAGATAAGCATTCAAGAAGCTCAATGAACCCCAGGAAAGAGAGACCCCAAAAGAAAATCACCAAGACATATCATAATTAAGGTCTCCAAAATCAAGAATAAGGAAAAAATCCTGAAAGCAGCTACAGAAAAGAGAAGCATTACATACAAAAGCAAGCAAGTCAGATTTAGCTTGGATCTCTCAGCAGAAACCAGCATGCAAGAAGGCAATGGGGAGACATGCATAAAACTCTGAAAGAAAAACACTACCAAGCAAGAATCCTCTATCCAGGAAAGCTAACAATCAAATATGGCAGTGTAATCAAAACACTGTAGAATAAACAGAAGCTAAGGGATTTTGTCAAAGCTAACCCAGCACTACAAAACAACCTAAAGGGAGTTCTGTGGACTGAGAACCAACAAGAACAGACAACAACTAGAGACTGACATATCTGGCATCACCTCCCAGAATTCAACTGACAGGTGGAAGAGTTGAAAACAGAACTAAACTATAAGAACAAACTCAGAGAATCTGGGAGGTCAGTCTATGTTCAAAACAATCACAATGTAAAAGAAGGTAAACATGTAGGAACAGAGATCCAGATGATGAGAAGGTCATGTAGATTACAGGATAAAATATACTGCACTAAATGAAGGAAAAAGTTAATGGAATATTAGGTAACCTCAAAGAAAATTAACACTTCACAACATACCAGGAAAATGAAAATCCAAGAAGAATATGGAAACATTTAAACTTTGAGGAAACTACAAGAGAGAACACAAAAACCATGAACTCAGAACATAAAGACATGCAGAACAAAGAAAGCAGCAACAACACAAAAAACAAACATAATGGCAGCAATTAATCCATACCTATCAATAATTACACTGAATGTAAATGGATTAAATGCACCAGTTTAGAGATGGAGGGTGACAGAATGGATAAGAAAACAAGATTCCACAATATGCTGTCTGCAAGAGACACATCTTATACACAGAGGCAAACACAGTTTAAAAGTCAAAGGATGGAAAAATATACCAATCTGATTGCAATAAAAAACGAACAGGA
>NW_006408802.1:2910229-2926082 GCF_000296735.1 Chrysochloris asiatica
GGAACATTCTCCAGAATAGTCCAAGTGTTAGGCCACAAATCAAACCTCCATAAATTCAGTTTCCATGTGTTTGACTTTATTTCCTTGGTCTTCCTATTGTTGATTTCTAATTTGATAGCATTGTGATCTGAGAAGATGCTTTGTAGTATTTTGATATTTGTAAATTGGGTTGTTTGTCTTTTTCTTGTAGAGATGTTGTAGTTTCCTATACATTTTAGAGATTAGTTCCTTGTCTGCTATGTCATTGCAAACAATCCCATTCTGTGGGCTCCCTTTGTAACTCTTTTGGTGAAATCTTTTGATGCACTTAAGTTTCTAATATTTACTATGTCCCAGTTATCTATTTTGTCTTCTTTTGTTTGTGAGCTTTTCAAAATGTTTGATAGTCTGTATGTGACCTGTATAAGAGCCCTTAAGGTTGTCCCTATTTTTTCATTGATGACCTTTATAATTCTGGGATTCGCATTTAAGTCTTTAATCCATGCTGAGTTAGTTTTTGTATATGGTGAGAGGTAAAGGTCTTATTTCAATATTTTGCATATCGATTTCCAGTTCTGCCAGCACCTTCTATTGAAGAGACTATCTCCTCCCCATTCAGTGTACTTTTGCCCTTTGTCAAAGATAAGTTGACTTTATGGATGGGTTAATTTGATTCTCAATTCTGTTACATACAGACTATCAAACATTTTGAAAAGCTCACAACATCTCTACAAGAAAAAGACAAACAACCCAATTTAAAAATGGGTACAGGATATGAAAAGACATTTCACCAAGGAAGAGATTCAGGCAGCCAACAAACATAAAAGAAATGTTCACGATTGTTAGCCATTAGCCTGATGCAAATCAAAACAACAATGAGCTATCATTTCACAGCAGCAATAAAGGCAAAGTTCAAAAATCCAGAGGACAATAAATGCTAGTGAGGATGTAGAGAGACTGGGAGAGTCTTACATTGCTGGTGGGAATGCAAAATGGTCCAATCACTCTGGAAAAACAGTATGGCACTTCCTCAGAAGGTTGGAAACAGACATGCCTTAAGATCCAGTAATTCCTCTATTTGGTATATATCCACAAGAAATATGAGCCATAACATGAATAGAAACATGTACACCAATATTCACAGAAGCACTATTCACCATAGCAAAAGGATAGAAACAGTCAAGTGTCCATCAATGGAAGAACAGATAAATTTTGGTATATACACACAATGGAATATTATGCTACCTTGAAGAAGAACAAGTAAACTGCAAGCAACCACATAACATGGATGAACCTTGAGGACATTATGCTGAGTGAAAATAGTCACAACATGACAAATATTACATAAGATCATTATTATAAAAGCTTAAGAAAAAATACTCATACTAAAAGGGGAAAATTATTTGTTGGTTATGGGCATATGAAGAGGGAGGGGACAGCAGAGCACAGGGTAGGGGGTAGACACATCATAGTTTGGGTGTTGGGGAGGGCAATACACAACAAAGGGGAGGGTAATAGAAGAATAAGGTAAATAGGGAAATATTGGGGCAGGTTTGCTTGGGCTAAATGGGACAGATGTAAATAGTGAAATATGCTCCACCATGGAAAAATAGGGTTCTGTGATACAGGAACCTAGACATAGTCTGAATGGGTAAAAGAGAGAAAATAATGTTAAGATGCTTAACTATCTTATGAGTATTGGTTTCCCTTGCCTTCTATTATAAAATAGACACTTGAGTGGGATAGAATGGAGTATCAGGAAACATGATTACAGAAAACTTGTAAGCTCATCTTTAACATATAAGTGATTGGAATACCTAAAAGGAATTCTAGAGCTTGCCCAGTGAAATAGGCTTCTTGTGGAACCTTTGTAGTGTATAGGGCTTTAGGTGGAATCCTGAGCCACATCCAGAAAACTTCTGAGGTGAGACATTCTCACTTTAAAGGAAAAGCAGACCAGCCTGAAACAGCTAGAGGAACAGAAGCTACTTCTTAAAAGCAAGACCATCAGGAGAAATCAAAATAAAAATGGCAGTCTGGTTGGCTACTACAAGAAAAAGCAAGTTGTTCACCACAGAGCCATCAAGGCAAGCAATCAAGTTCTTACAGGACAAAAGCCCCTACAAAACTGAAACTCAAAGGGAACACACAAGCAGATGTTGAAGCTTTCTGGCCACCATTTTGGTCTACTGGCAAGTGGAATAGGGGGAAAGGCAGCAATAAACATATAGGCTAAGTTCAACCATGTTTTCATAGACTCCCATCAACATGGAGATGAGAGAGAGAAGAGGGAGGGCTGGTTGGTCAGAAGTGTGGTGAGACCTGGGGACTCCTGAGCCCATGGACAAGGACATAGCCACACAGGGCCAGTTCTGGAAGCAAAGCATCCAGCTGATATGAAATGAGGGGAGATACACAAGAACGCCCAAACTTGTAGACAATACCCATTTGGCCTAGCTTTGATGGCTTGATGATCAGAACTCAATTAGAGGAAAATTTCAATTAAAAATTTTTTTGATAAAGGAAACAAGTGTAAATTACTACAATCTGATACACTTGACCTGTATTTATGGATGTAGTAGCTCAAAATACCAACTGAGAGGGAAGAAGTATTTACTCCAAGTATCAATCCTATCTCCTCTGTATACAGGATTGGTAGGGTTAGGCAACTTTGACATTGGCTATCTAAAATGGAGGAGCTATAAAGGCATGAAGTGACTGGCTTACAAGATTTCAAGAGGAAACTTAGTTTGAGAGTGTACGGACAGGAAAGAATCCCCACTGCTAGTTTGCATCTTGTCTAGAAAGGTCTGGTGAATGAAGATGGGGATAAGATTCTTATGATTCAATAGTGGATAATCATTATCATGACTAATTGTGACTGTCACAACTGTAAAGGTAGGTGTTTTGTAACAAAAATGGGGAAGCAGTTAATCTTACAGTCCAGGAACAGAAAATCCTAGGATCATCGAGAGAAGAGCACAAGTGGAATGTGGGACCCTATCCAGAGAAGCAGTGACACCCGTGTTGGAGGCAGAGATGAGTACATGGAGAGGCACAGTAGCTGGTGACTCTAGACTCATGAAAGAAGAAAGGCTGTGTGCTGACATCCAGGAGGCAGGCTTGGAGAATGTGCCCTTTGGTTGTTTAAATGATTATATATTCCTAAGTGTTTCTAGGTACATCTCCCCTGCCTGCCCCTCTCTCAAAAAAAAAAAAAAAAAAAAAAAAAAACAGACGGTAAAGAAGCAAATACTGTTGAATGATGATACACAGGGGTTGTTGTAATCATTGCACTGAAACGATAAATGTAAAACCGATGTCCTCCCATATAAACTATCACTCACAATAAAAATAAAGAAAAAACAAACAGAAAAACCATAAAAAATGCTGACAGATGATAGCAATGAATTCAAATTTAACAGTAATTATACTAAATGTAAATTGATTAAATAGACAAGTCAAGAGACAATGGAGTCAAATAGATAAGAAAACAGTATCCTTCAATATGATGCCTACAAGAGACACACCTTAAACTTAAAGATAAAAAAAGACTAAAAACCAAAGGATGAAAAGAAATTTATTTCCAAGCTAGTGGAAATGAAAATAAGATGTGGTGGTGGTATGCCATGGAGTCAGTTCCTACTCATAGCAATATTGTATAGGGTTTCTGAGGCTATAAATCTTTACAGGAGCAGAAAGTCTCATCTTTCTCCCATGGAACAGCTGGTAGTTTTGAACAGCTAACCTTGAGGTAGCAGCTTGTTTCGTAACCACTACACTACCAGAGTTCTGGTGTGGCACTGTGGGTTAATGTGACAGACAGCAAAGCTGTTTGAACTGCAAGGTTGGTAGTTCAAGCTCACCAGCTGCTCCTTGGAAACCCTATACAGGGTTGCTATGGGTTGGAACCAACTTGACAGCACTCAACAACAAAAACATCACACTACCAAAGTAGGCAATATCAATTTTTGATAAAATGGACTTTATACAGAGCACTCAACCCAATAACAGTATAATACACATTCTTTTCCAATACATATAGAACATTCTCCAAAATATACCTTATGTTAGGCCACAAAGCAAGTCTCAGTGAATTTTAAAACACTGAAATACTACAAATTGTGTGTTTTTTTTACTTTTTATTGTGAATTATGTGATAGTTTACATGGGAGAACATTGGCTTTACTTTCATCCTATCTTACTTCAATGCACTGCAATGATTACAGTCCCATGCATGCATCATCAAACAACCAAAGTGTACACCCCACAAGCGTGCCCCCCGACCATCAACATACAGATCCTCTCCCTCCCTAAATCTAGAGTACCCAGCTGCTCCATCTCTCCATGTTATCATCTCTGCCTCCATCTCTGGCATCACTGCTTCTCTGGATGGAGTCCCACACTCCACTCTTCTCCCTTGATGGTCCCAGGGACCTCCGCGTCTGAACTGAAAAATCAACCACTCCCCTAATTTTGTTACAAAACATCTACTTTTACATTTCCAACACTCACCATAAGTCCTGATAGCAATTATTCACTATTGAACCACAAGAGTCTTATTCTCATCTCCTTCCATCAAGCCCATCACAGACATTTTGAAAACCACTCAGTGGAGATCCTACCTTCTCCCACACCCTCTGGAACTAGGCTCTCTCTGGAAAGCTTGTAAACCAGTCACATCTTGCTTTTGTAGCCCCCTCATTTTGGGTAGCCAATGGCTAAGTTGCCTATCCCTGTCGATCCTGTGTACCAAGGGGGTGGTATTGATCCTCAGTGTAAAGATTTGTTCCTTCCTTTGAGTTAATACATCCCCTAACATAGGTCAAGTTCATCAAATTTTAGCGGATCACTCTTTTTTCCCTCTTCTCTCTTCTTCTAGCCGAGTTCTGATCATCCAGCCATTGAAGCCAGGTCACCTGGGTACTATCTGCAAGTATGGGTATTCTTGTGCATCTCCCCTCACTTCATATCAGCTAGATGCTTCACTCTCTACTCTAAGTCCTCTGTGGCCATGTCCCTTTCGCTGGACCCAGGAGTCCCCAGGTCTTGCCATACTGCTGGCTAACCAGGTCTCCATCAGGGTTGACAGAAGTCTATTAAATATGGTCGAACTTAGCTCAAAAATTCATTGCTTTTTTCCCCCACTTCCCCTTATCAGTGATCAATGTGGTCAGCAGCAAGACCAAATGCCGGCCTCTTGTATTCCCTTTGAATTTTAGTCTTAGAAGGGGGCTTGCCCTGAGGGGACTTGATTTCTTGCCTTGATGGCTTCGGGGCAAACAACTTGCTTGTTCTTGTAGTAGTCAATCAGACTGCCATTATTGTTTTAGACTTTTCCTGCTGGTCTTTCTTTCAAGAAGTATCATCTGTTCTAGTCTCTTCAGGCTGTTCTGCTTGTCTTTTCGAGTGGAAATGTCCCACCTCAGAAGATTATGAATGGGGATCAGGATTCTACCTATGGTCTCATGCACTGCAAATGTTCTGCAGGAAGCCTCCTTCACTGGGCAAGTTCTAGCCCCATTTTAGGTATTCCAATCAGTTATAGGCTGAAGATGGACTTACAAGCTTTCTATGATGATATTTCTGACTATTCCTTTCTCTCCCCCTCAAGTGTCTATTTTACAATAGTAGGCAATAGAAACCAAGATTCAAAAGACAGCCAAGCATCTTCACATTATTTCCCCTCTTTTACCCATTCAAACCCTGCCTCAATCTCTGTATCCCAGAAGCCTGTTGTTCCAAGGTTATGTATACTTCATTATTTACCTCTGTCCCACTTAGCCCATGCAAACCTGCCTAATTGTTCTCCCATCCACCTTGTTCTTATACTTATTTCCCTTCCTCTTCTTGTGTATTACCCCTTCCCCAGCACCCAAACTATCCTGTGTCTATTCCCTACCTTGTGCTCCACCTTCCCCTCCCTCCCCTCATCCCATCCCATACACTCTAGTAACCAGCCAACAATTTTTCCCCCCTTTTAGTGTAGGTACATTTAAAAAATATTTTATAATAATGATCCTATGCGGTATTTTTCCCTTTGTGACTGACTAATTTCATTCAGCATAATGTCTTCAAGGTTCATCTGTGTAATGTTGTGGCTAGCAGTTTCCCTATTATTATTCAAGGTAGCATTATATTCAATTGTGTGCATGTACCAAATTTTGTTTATCCATTCTTCAACTGATAGGCACTTAGGTTGTCTCCATCTTTTCACTATTGTAAATAGTGCTGTTATGAACATTGGTGTACATATATCTACTTGTGTTATGGCTCGTATTTCTTGTGGGTAAAAACCAAGTTGAGGAATTTCTGGATCATAAGGTATTTCTATTTCCAACCTTCTGAGGAAGGTTTTACAGAGTGGTTGCCCATTTGCAATCCCGCCAGCAATGTAAAAGAGTCCCAGTCTCTTCTCATCCTCCCAGCATTTATTGTCTTGTACTTTTTTGATCTTGTTGTTATTGCTGGTGTGAGATGCTATCTCATTGTTGTTTTGATTTGCATTTCCCTAAAGGAGAACTGGTAGCATAGTGGTTACAAGTCGGGCTGCCAACCTCAAGGTTAGCAGTTCGAAACTACCAGCCACTCCGTGGAAGAAAGATGAGGCTTTCTGCTCCCATAAAGATTTATAGTCTCAGAAACCTTGTGCAGGGTCATTATGAGTGAGAACTGACTCCACAGTACGTAATAACAACAATGGCTAGTGATCATGAACATTTCTTCATATGTTTGTTGGCTGCCCAGATCTCCTCCTTGGTGACGTGTCTGTTCATGTCCTGTGCCCATTTTTTAATTTGGCTATTTGACTTTTTTTGTAGAGGTGTTGTAGTTTCCTATATATTTTAGAAATTAGTCCCTTGTCTGATGTGTCATTGCAAAAGATTTTTTTTCCACTTCTGTGAGCTCCCTTTTACTCTTTTGGTGACATCTTTAGATTCACATAATTTTTTAATTTTTATTATATCACAATCATCTATTTTGTCTTATTTTGTTTATGTAATTCTCAAAATGTTTGGCAGTCTGTGTTTACCCTGAATTGGAACCCTCACATTTGTCCCTATTTTTCATTGACAGCCTTCATAATTTTGGGATACACATTTAGGTCTTTAATCTATGCTGAGTTGGCTTTTGTATAAGGTATGATGTAAAGGTCTTATTTCAATCTTTTGCATATTGCTTTCCAGTTCTGCCAGTATCATCTGTTGACGAGACTATCACCTCCCCATGCAATATATTTAAGCACTTCATTGAAAATCAGTTGGCTGTATGTGGATTGGTTAATTTCAGGATTCTTAATTCTGTTCCATTAATCAATGTATCTTTCTTTGTACCAGTACCAGGCTGTTTTAACCCTGTAGCCATGGAATAAATTTTGAAATCATGGAGTGACAGGCTTCCGATCTCATTCTTCTTCTTAAGCAGTGCTTTGCTTATCTTGAGTCTCATTCCTTTCCATGTAAAGTTTGTAATTATATTTTCATCTCTTTGAAGAATGTCATTGGAATCTGGATTATGATTGCATTATATGTGTTAATTGCTCTACAAAGTGTTTTTATGGATCCATATATTATAAAATTAGAAATCAACAATAGGAAAGTCAAGGGGAAAAATTGAATACATGGAAGCTGAATAATACCCTACTTATAGGTGACTGAGTAATAAAACAAATAAAAATTAAATTTAACAATTCCTTGAATAAAATAGAATGAAAAAGAACATACCAAAAGCTCTGGGACACAACAAAAGTAGTGTTTTTTATAGCAATAAACCCACACATCCAAACGGAAAAGGCCAAAACAATACTTTAATCCAACATTGAATAGGAGTCATGATAAAGCAGAAATTTAGAAAAGAGAAAATCAATAGAGTCAATAGAACAAGTAATTGATACTTTGAAAGGATCAACAAAATTGAGAAACCATTGTCAAATCTTAACAAAAGAAAAGGAGAGGATGCAAAGAGCACAGATAACAGATTATATGTGTGAGGTCACAACAAAACCAAAGGAAATAAAAAGGATAATAATATAATGCAGTGATGAATTGTACTTCAACAAATTTGAAAATCTGGAATAAACTGACAAAATTTTCAGAAAAACACTACTTACCTAAATGAATGCAGACAAAAGTAGAAAACTTGAACAGACTGATAACAAAAGAAGAAATTGATCAGGTCATTAAAAAACTACTTACATAAAAAAGTCAGGGACCAGATGGCTTTACTATAGTATTCTACCAAACATTCAAAGAAGAGCTGACACCAGTTCTACTCAAACTAATGCAGAACATAGAAAAGGATTAAAGACTTGTGATTACATTTTATTAAGTGAGCATGGCCCTCATATCAGACACATGAAAAGACATCACTAAAATAGAAAATTACAGAACAATATCTTGATGAACATAGATTAAAATATTCTCAACAAAATCTAAGCAATAGAATTTTGCAACATATAAAAATACAATATATCATGACCAAGTGGTATTGGGATTCATATCAGGGATGCAAGAAATGTTAGTATTAGAAAAAAATCACTGTAATCCACCACATAAACAAACTAAAAGAACAATATAATCATCTTGATTGGTGAAGAAAAGGAATTTGAAAATCTCCAGCATCCATTCCTGATAAAATCACTCAACTAAACAGAAATAGAAGTGAAATTCCACAACATATTTAAGAGTATGTTTACAAATCAAACAGTCAATAGTACTTCCAATAAAGGGGAAATTAAAGCATTCACTTTGTGAACAGGAACCAGACAAGGATGCCCTTTATCACGACTCCTTTTCAATATTGAGCTGAAAGACTTGGCCAGAGATATAAGGCAAGAAAGAAATTAAAGACATCCAAATTGACAAAAAATAAGCAAAACATTTTCTATTTGCAGATGATAGGATCCTATACTGAATGAACTGGATGACACCAGCAGTAGACTCACAGGGAGCTGCCAGAGATATATGCCAGATTCAAAAGGAGACATGAAATGAGGGATATCATTGCTGTTGCCAGATGGATCTTGACTGAAAGCAGAGAATACCAGAAAGATGTTTACTTGCCAGAAAAAATGTTTGCCTGTGCATTATTGACGATGCAAAGGCTTTTAACTGTGTGGATCATGACAAGTTAAGGGCAACGTTGTGGACAATATTTTATAATACTTAATTGTATCCATGAGGAATCTGTACATAGACTAATAAGAGGTAGTCATGTGAACAGAAACCAGACAAGGATGCCCTTTATCACGACTCCTATTCAATATTGAGCTGAAAGACTTGAAATCAGTAAAGGTATGTGCTAGAATTGTATTATTTCATCGTACTTATTCAATTTGCATGATGAGTAAATAATCTGAGAAACTGGATTATGTGAAGAAGAATGTGGCATCAGGAATGGAAGAAGACTCATTAACAACTTTCAGTATGCATATGATACAGCCTTGTTTGCTGAAAGCAAAGAGGATTTGAAATATTCATTGATAAAGATCAAAGACCACAGCCATCAATATGGGTTGTACTTCAATGTAAAAAACACAAAAATTCTCAAACTGGACCAATAAATTTTTTACAAGGTTTCAGTCATATATTTTGCCCTCTGTTGTTTGTGTGTTTTTAGTTATATTTTATAGTGTGTTTATAATATATATCCAAGCCCCTATATTTGTCCCTCATTTGCACCGATGTTCTTTATAGTTCTAGTTTCTACTTTTAGACCTTTAACCCACCTTGAATTTGTTTTTGTATATGTGAGATGTGTCTTATTTAATCTTTCTACAAATGGATCTCCAGTTTGTGCAGTACTACTTGTTGAAGAAACTATCTCTTCTCATTTAATAAGTTTTGACCCGTTGTCAAATATCAGCTGATTGTATATGGATGGATTTATTTCTGGGCTCTCAAATTCTGTTCCAATGATCTATGTATCTTTTGGTTTACCAATATCAAGCTGTTAGACCACTCTTGCTGTGTAGTAGATTTTGAGATTAGGAAGCGAGATGCTTTCAACTTTGTTCATCTTCTTAAGTAATGTTTTGCTTAAATTATATCTCTTTCCTTTCCATATAGAGTTAGCAGTACATTTTTCTATCTCTTTAAAGAATGACATTGGAATATGGATTGGGATTGCATTATAGCTATAGAATGCTTTGGGTAATGTTAACATTTTCACAATCTGAAGTCTTCCTATCCATGAACATTGTATTTTCTTCCATTTTATTAAGTCTCTCTTAATTTTATGTAATAGTGTTTTGTAGTTTTCTTTGTGTACAACTTTTGCTTCTCTAGTTAGATTTATTCCTAAGAATGTCCTCTTTTGTGTGACTATTGTAAATGGTACTGTTTTCCTGATTTATTTTTCAGAGTTGCTTGTATTTGTTAGTATAAAAGAATATAACAGATTTTGTATGTCAATATTATACTCTACCCCTTTGCTGAATCTTTCAATGAATTCTAATAATTTTTAGCTAAATCTTTGGGAGATTTTCTATGTATAGAATCATGTTGTTATTAGGTGCCATAAAGTTGGTACAGACTCACTGCAACCTAATGTGTAACAGAATGAAACACTGCCTGGTTCTGTGCCAATCTCATTATCCTTACTCTGCATGAGTCCAGTGCTGCTGTCACTATGCCAGTACATCTTGTTCGGGGTCTTCCCCTTTTTTTCTGACCCTCCACTTTACCTAGCATGTTGTCCTTTTCCAGTCACTGTTCTCTCCTGATGTTGTTGTTGTTATGTACCGTGGAGTTGGTTCCAACTCATAGCGACCCTGTAAATCTTTATGGGAGCAGAAAGCCTCCTCTTTCTCCTGTGGAACAGCTGGTAATTTCAAACTTCTGACCTTGTGGTTCACAGCCCGATTTGTAACCACTACGCTATCAGAGCTCCTTAGGTCTCTCCTGTTAGTATGTCCAAAATATGAGAGATGAAGTCTTGCCACTGTGGCTTCTACTTCAGAGCATTCTGGCTGTACTTCCTCCTACACAGATTTGTTTGTTCTATTGGCAGTCCATGGTACTTTAAATATTCTCCCCCACCACCATAACTCAAATGAATCAATTCTTCTATGGTCTTCATTATTCATTGTCCAACTTTCATATTCATATGAGGCTGTTGAAAATGCTATGGTTTGGGTCAGGAGCATCTTAGGCCTCAAACTGACATCTTTGCCCTTGAGCACTTTAAAAATTTGCCTAAATGCAACATGTCAATTGATTTCTTGACTGCTGCTTCCATGTGAGTTGATAGCTGATCCAACAAAAATAATGTGTTTGATAACTTCAATCTTCTCTCCATTTATATGTTGTTGGAGGTATAAAGTATCATCAACTCGGTTTCAACTCATAGTGACCCTGTACAGGGTTTCCAAGGAGCAGCTGGTAGGTTTGAACTGCTGACCATGTAGTTTGTAGTCCAGTGCGGATCTTACAGCACCATACTAGGAAGGAGTCCACTCATAAGTTATTAAGGAGCAGCAAATCCAAATACCTAGTTATCATCTCAACCCAGTATTAACAGCAAAATTAAAAAAAAAAAAAAAGAAAGAAAGAAACACTGGCAAGGATACAGAAAGACTGGTACCCTCCTACATTGGCAACCACTATGGAAAATTGTTTGTCACTTCCTCAAAGAGCTAGAAACAGTAGTACTACATTACTCAGCAATTTCTCTACTTTGTAGATATCTTCAAGAAACAAAATCCATGACATGAGTAGATAAATGCACAGCCATATTAATCACAGTAGTATTCACAATAGCAAAACCATTTTTACAGCCTAAATGCCCATCAATAGAGGAATGGATAAAGAAACTTTGGTACATGCACAGGTTTATAATAGTAAGGAATATGTGGAACACCTCATAACATGGATGAACCTGGAGAACATTATGCAGAGTGAAATTAATCAATCACAAATGGGCAAATGCTGATTAAGACCATTATTGTAAAAACTCAAGTAATTTTTTTCATGTTAATAAAAACAGAAATGATGAGAGGGAAGGTAGAATAATTCACTAGCTAGAGGACAGACACGTATTAACACAGGTGACATGGAAGGCAAAACACAAGTGGAAGGCTGGAAGAAGAATGATGTATACAGGTGAAGACACAGGGAGGAATGCAAGGAATGGAATAGAAGTAAATACTGTTATATACACAACCCTGCAACAACAATGTTCTATGGTTAGATATAAGGATAGATACACAGGCTGAATTGGTATGGGAGGGAGAGTGGGAGTATACCCACAAAGATAAAAGGGTTTAACAGCGGACATTTGTACATGGGTATTTACATTTGCTGCAAACACTGCATACAGGGAAAAGAATAGACATTGCTAAGCATCTTGAGGAAATGAGTTGCTAGACTTGAGAGCTCAGGACACTATAGTCAATTAGCATAACATAGTTCACAAACACAATTTTCTACCTAGTTTCATGACCAACAACTATTGGTCTCTCTATTTGTGAAAAAAAAAAAAAAGTAATGAAGATAAAGAAATTTGTAATTAATTATTCCAACAGACTAATGAAACACAGGAACATCAGTTTCCATGACACTGAAATCAGAACAGCTCTGAAAGAGCTCACATTTTGAAGATCCAGGATAGAGTGAGAGACAATGTGGAAACAAAAACTTCAAAATTATTAAAATAAGATCAGCTATCCAGTCAGAAAAAAAAACACCTGAAGGAATCTGACTATGGCCCTAAGCCACCCTTCTGGTATGGAATGGAACCCCACCTTCATGGCCCAATTTTCAGTAAAGTGGTAACTAGGTATATAGGAGGGGCAACAACACTAGTTAAGATATGCTTACCAAGGAACTGTCAACAATTCAAGAGCAAAAGGGCAACACGTACCTAAATTTAAAAGATTAGAAGGGAGGGTGGAACAGAAACAAGTACCACAGGGAATAAATGGAATAACTGTTGTTTATGGAGGGGCTTGAAATTATTGAAATGAAATGAAGAGTATGATCTTTTGAATGTAAAACTGATGATCATCTCTGTAATCCTTCACCCATTAACAATAAAAATATTCAAATCAATAAACTATCAAAGATTCAAATAAATGAACTATCAAAGTTTATTTATTTGAATCTTTTCATTCAAATAAAGGAAGAGCTGTGAAACAGAAATCTGTACAACTATGTTAAGCACAGCACTATTCACAACAGTAAAAGATGATAGCAACCTAAATGCCCATCAATGGAACATTGGATTTAAAAAAAAAACAAAAAACAACTTTGATTAACAATGAATCTTCAAAATACTCATAACATGGATGAACCTGGAGGATACTATGTTGAGTGAAATTAATCAATCACAATAGGACAAAATTTTATGAGACCATTAATGTAAACATTAAGAAAATATTTTGATACTAAAAGAAAAATTCTTTGATAGTTTCCAGGAGTGAGAAGGAAGGGAAAGCAATTCACTGGCTACAGTGTAGATATATGTTAACTTGGGTGACAGGGAAGGCAATATACAATAAGGAAGTTGGCAGAAGAATGATGAAGGCAAGAGATGATATGGGGAGTAGTGCGAGAACTAAAGGGAATAGAGGTAAATACTGTTATATACACACTCTGCAATGACAATGATCTATGGAAGATACCTGGGTAGATTCACAGGCTGAATGGGTGTGGTAGGGAGAGTGGGAGAATACCCATAAATATATAAAGGTTTGGCAGAGGATATTTGTACTTGGATATTTACCATTGCTGCAAACATATCCATGAATGTGGTGGATCATATAGGGGATAACATTATGAAAACCTCTTTTACATTACCAAATACTTTGAGAGAATGATTTTCTAGGTCTGGAGATGCAGGATCATAGTCTTGGGGGACACCATGGTTCACTGGCATAACACAGTACACAAACATTATGTTCTTCATCCTACTTTGCTGAGTAGCAACTTGGATACTTGAAGCTCATGAATAGCTATTTAAGGTGCAATTATTGTTTTCTTCCTTAGCAGAGAAGATAAGAATGATGAAATTTTACTACATTTGGAAACAATCCAATGGACTAATGGAATATGGACATGAACTACAGTCTCCATGAAGTACATAGTGGTTGGCTATCATTACCAACTGCTCTGAAAGGATAACAGTAGAGTTGTCTAGATAGAGTGGGAGAAAATGTGGAACAAAACTCAAAATTATGAAAAAAGAAAAGATCAGACCTACTGATCAGAGACAGCCTGATGGAACCCCAATACTGTTGTCTTTGGTCACATTCAGCTCTAGAAGAGAACTCAACCTGTGGCTCGAATTTCAGTTATTCAGTACATAGGTATACAGTGTAGACAACAAAATGAATGAGGTACACACACCACAGAATGGTCAACCATTCAAGTACGATAGGGCATCATTTATTTAAGGTCAAAATTCAGAAGCATATGGAAAGGAGGAGGAATGGAACCAAACATCACAGAAAAGAAGTGGTATAAATAATGCTACATTGAGGGGATTGCAATCATCAAGATGAAATAATATGTTTAATGTTTACTGTAACACTGATGACCTGGTATGTAAACCTTTATTCAGTTCACAATAAACAGTTTAAAAAATAAATTTAAAATGAGCTATCAAACACAACTATATATGCACAAGTAAAAGAAAACAAGCTCTAGAACTGGAACTTCATCAATAGACTATTTATATTCATCAAATGACTATCAAAAGAGTAAAAAGACACACTACAGACAGGGAAAAAATATTTGGGAATGACATATTTGACAAGAGTCTAATATCCAAAATATAGAGAGAATGTCAACAACTCAACAAGAAAAAGACAAACAACTCAATTAAAAAATAGGCAAAAAACATTTACAGACATTTCACCTAAAAGGACATTTAAGTAGCCTGCAAACACATAAAAAGATATTTGTGACCTTTAGAGATATGCAAATTAAAACAAATCAAAACTTCAATGAAATATCATTTAACATCAGCTAAAACAGCACTGATTAAAAACAGAAAACAACAAAAGCTAAACACTGCGCAGGCTCTGACAACCTCACAATCAATGCTGTTTCAGCCCACTGCTGTGTCCACAGTGCCAATCTATCTCTGATTCTCTACTTTTTCAAACATAATATCCATCACCAGGAGTTGGTCCCTCCTAATAATATGTCCAAAGTATGAGAGACAAAATTTGGTCATCCTCAAGCAGACCAGCCTGGAGCAGCTAGAAGAACACAGGATACTACTTGAGAGAAAGACAGGCAGGAAAAATAAAAAACAATAAAGGCAGTCTGACTGACTACTACAAGACCTGGAGCCATCAAGGCAAGAAATCAAGTCCCTCAGGACAAACCCCCTTCTGAGACTGAAACTCAAAGAGAATGCATGAGCAGGCATGTAATGTTGCTGGTGACCACATTAGTCTACTGGTAAGGGGAAGTTGGGGAAAAACAGCAATGAAACTGTGGGCTAAATCCAACCATGTTCAATAGACTCCTGTCAACCTGGATTGACACCTGGTTGGCCAGCAGTATAACGAGACCTGGGGACTCCTGAGCCTATGGACAGGGACATAGCCACAGAGGGCTAGATCAGAGAATGAAGCATTCAGCTGATATGAAGTGAGGGGAGATGCACAAGAACGCCCATACTTGCAGATAGTACCCATTTGACCTAGCATCAATAGCTAGATGATCAAACTCTACTAGAGGAATAAAGAAGAGGGAAAAAATATGTAACCCTCTACAATTTGAGAACTTGGATCTATACTATGGATGTAGTAGCTTAAAGGAGGGACCGAATCTTTACAGCAAGGATCATTCCCAACTGCTCGGTATACAGGGTTGACAGGAATAGGCAACTTAAACATTGGCTGCCAAAAATGGGGGGATGGGGG
>NW_006408802.1:2926633-2935606 GCF_000296735.1 Chrysochloris asiatica
CTGTTGAATGATATGCAAGGAGGGGATTACAGTAATTGCAATGAAACAAAATATGATAGGATGAATGTAAAGCTGATGTTCTCCCATGTAAACTATCGCTCAATTCACAAAATCATTAAAAAAATTTTTGGTCATGCTGGCTTTCAAGGAGCATTCTGGTTGTACTTCTTTCATCACAGTCCTCTTCAAATTCAGCAAGCAAGGGTGTATCATATGCATATTGCAGGTTATTAGTGAGTCTTCACCAATCCTGATGCCATATTTTTCTCCATATAATCCAGCTTCTTGTGTGGCACTGTCAGCTAATGTGTCAGACTGCAAAGTCGTTTTAACTGC
Source organism: Chrysochloris asiatica (assembly GCF_000296735.1). NCBI lineage: Eukaryota > Metazoa > Chordata > Mammalia > Afrosoricida > Chrysochloridae > Chrysochloris > Chrysochloris asiatica. The sequence continues at coordinate 2,926,970 of NW_006408802.1, forward strand.
AAGGTCAGTGGCTCAAGTTTACCAGCTGCTCCTTGGAAATCCTACATAGGGTCACTATAGGTTGGAATCAACTTGATGGCATTTAACAACAATCCAGATTCTTGGATTACTTGCCACCATACAGATTGAATAAGTATGGTGAAAAATCACAATGCTGGCTCACACCTTTCTGAATTTTACACCATGCAGTGTTCCATTGTTATGCCAGAACAACTATCTCTATGTACAAGTCCTCATGATCACAATCAAGCGCTTGGAATACTCATTCTCTACAATGTTGTCCATAGCTTGGCATGATCCATACAACTGAAAGGCTTTGTGTAGTCAATAAAACACAGGTAAACATCTTTCTGGTATTTTCTTTCTGCCAAGATCTATCTGACATAAGCAATGATAGCCCTAGTTCCACATGATCATCTGAATACAGCTTGAACTTACGGAAGTTCTCTGTCAATATAAAGATGCAGCAGTTTTTGTATTATCTTTAGCAAACTTTTATTTGAATGGGATATTAATGATATCGTCTGGGTCACCTCTCTCTGGAATGGGCACAAATATGGATCTCTTCCAGTCAGTTGGACAGGTGGTTGTCTTCCAAATTTCTTAGTGCAGTGCCACCTTACTTTGTTGAAAAATTTCAATTTGTATTTTTTCAATTCCTGCTGCCTTGTTCTTTGCCAGTTCCTTCGATGCACCTTGGACTTCTTCCTTCAGTATAGTTGATTCTTTATCAAATGTTGACTTTTGATCAAATGCTCTCTCTTGAAAAGGTTAAACATTGACCTTTGCTTTTTGGCTCAGTGAATCTCTATATATTCCTATCTTCTCTTGATGCTTTCTGCATCACTCAATAGTTGGCCTACAGAATCCTCCAATTTTATAACTCAAGACTTAAATTTTTTTTTTTTTCAGTTACCTCAGCTTGAGAAATGCTGAGCACATCCTTCCTTTCTGGTTTTCTAAATCCAGGTCTTTGCACATTTCATTATACTATTTAACTTGTCTTCTCAAGCTCACCTTTGAAATTTTTTATTCATCTCTTTTGCCTCCATTTACTTCAGCATCTCTACGCTAAAGAGCAAGTTTTAGATTCTCTTCTGATGTCCATTTTGATCTTTTCCTTCTTTCTTTTTTTCTAAATGACCTTTGATTTCTTTCTGTATGATGCTCTTGATGTCATAGACAACTCTACTTGATTTCAGTCTTTAGTGTCTAATGAATCAAATCTGTACTTTAAATGATCTTTAAATTCATGTGGGATATTTTTAAAGTTGTATTTTGGCTCTTTTTGAATTGTATTAATTTCCTTCAGCTTCATTCTGAACTTGCATATAAGCAATTGATGATCTGTTCCACAGTCTGACAGTGGTCTTCTTTTGGCTTCTGTAATGGAGCTTTCCCACCGTCTCTTTTCACAAATGTAGTAAAATTGATTTCTGTGTAATCATCTGGTGAAGTCCATGCATATAGTAATTTTTTTATGTCGTTGAAAAAAGGTTTTGAAACAAAGAAGTCATTGGTCTTGCAAAATTCTATCATGCTATTTCCAGCATCCTTTCTATCATGAAGACATATTTTCCAACTAATAACCATTCTTCTTTGTTTCCAATTTTGCATCCCAATCAGAAGTAATTATCAATACATCTTGATTGCATGTTTGATAAATTTCAGGTTGAAGAAGTTGGTAGAATTGTTCAATTTCATCACTGGTTTTACTAGTTGTTGCATAAATTTGAATAACAGTGGTATTAACTGATCTTTCTTTCAGGTGTATGGGTATTTTCCTATCATAGACAGTGTTGTACTTCAAGACAGATCTTGGAAGTGTTCCTTTTGATGATGAATGTAACACCACTCCTCTTTAATTTGCCATTCCCGGCATAGTAAACCATGAGATTGCTAGATTCAAAATGGTCAATATCAGTCCATTTCAGCTTACTAATAATGCCTATGATATCGATGTCTATCCATTCCATTTTATTTTTGACAATTTCCAATTTTCCTAGATGCAAACTTTGTACATTCCATGTTCCAACTATAAATGGATACTTCTCTTCATTTTGAGTTTTACTATATCAGTAAATGAAGGTCCCAAAGGCTTTACTTCTTCTTTGTCATTATGGTCAACTCTACTTAGAGGAGGCAACTCTTCTGCCTTAGTATTTTAACTACCTTATAAACTGAGGGGCTCGTATTACAAAACTATATATGACAATATCCTAATGCTCTTCATTATGTTTCAGTATTTAATATTCTGGTTCTGACAGTGTTCTACTGCTATTCAAGAGGTTTTCAGCAACTAAATAGTCACAAGCCGTCTATCTCTCTTTCCTCCAAGTCTGTCTTCTTCTGGAAGTTAATCTGAAACTGGTCCATAGTGGGGGACCCTTCTGGTATTTAAAATATCCATGGCACAGCTTCTAGAATCACAGCAACAAACAAGCCAACAGAGTATAAGAAACTGATAGATGAGTAGTAAACAGACAGTATACACTTGTTATTTTTACTGATAAGAAAAGCAATACTAAGAGTGAGGGAAGGCTGCTCCATTTCACTAAGGTAACTACTATAATATATACAACTTTGAAACAACTTCAATCAAAAATAATATGTGCATGGTTTCACAGGTGCATATACATGTATACAAAGTTATATACGTGTGCATGCACACATATATCTATCTGTCCTTCTGTTGTTGTTAGGTGCCATCAAGTCGTTACTGACTCATAGCGAACATATGCACAGCAGAATGAAACACTGCCCTACCCTGAGCCAACCTCATTACTGTTGCCACGCTTGAGTCCATCGATGTTGTCACTTGGTCAATCCATCTCGTTGGGGGTCTTCCTCTTTTTCTCTGACCCTCCACCTTACCAAACATGATATCCTTCTCCAGTGACTGGACCCTCCTGACAATATGTCTGAAATATGAGAGATGAATTTTGGCCATTTTGGCCTCCAAGGAGAATCCTTGCTGCACTTCTTTCAAAACAGATCTACGTTCTTTGGGCAGCCAAAGGCACTTTCAAAATTATCCTTCAACACCATTAACTCAAAAGCATCAATTCTTCTACATCTTCCTTATTCACTGTCCAGCTTTCACATGCATTTGAGGTTATTAAAAATACCATGGCTTAGGTCAAGCACACCTTAGTCCTCAACCTGACATCTTTGCTCTTTATCACTTTAAAAAGGTCTTGTGCAGCAGATTTGCCTAATGCAATGCATTGTTTGAACTCCTGACTGCTTCCATAAGTGTTGATAGTTGATCCAAGAAGAATGAAGTCCTTGACAACTTCAATCTTTTCTCCATTGATAAGAATGTTGTTTATTGGTCTAGTGGTGAGGACTTTTGTTTTCTTTACTTTGAGATGCAATCCATAACCAAGGCTGTGCTCTTTGATCTTTATCAATAAATGTTTTAAGTCCTCTTCACTTTCAGCAAGCAAGGTTGTATCATCTGCATATCACAGGTTTTTAATGAGTCTTCCTCCAATCCTGATGCCACATTTTTCTTCATATAACCCAACTTCTCAGATTATTTGCTCAGCACACACATTGAAGAAGTATAGTGAAAGAACACAACCCTGTCGCACACCTTTCTTAATTTTAAACCATTCAGTGTTCCCATGTTCTGTTCGAACAACTGCCTCTTGGTCCATGTACACATTCCTTATGAGCACAATTAAGCGTTCCAGAAACTCACACTTCGCAATGTTGTCCATAGTTGTCATGATCCACACAATCAAAAGCCTCTGAGTACTCAATAACGCACAGGTAAACATCCTTCTGATACTCTCTGCTTTCAGCCAAGATCCACCAGACATCAGCAATGATAACCATCATTCCACAGCCTCTTCTGAATCCAGCTTGAACCTCTGGAAATTCTCTGTCAGTGTGTGCTTGCAGCTGTTTCTGTATTACCTTTAGTAAAACTTTACTTGCATGGAATATCAAAGAGATTGTCCAATGATTTCTGCATTCCTTTGGGTCACCCCTCTTTGGAATGGACACAAATATGATTCTCTTCCAATCAGCTGTATAGTTAGTTGTCTTCCAAATTTCTTGGCAGAGATGAGTGAGTGCCCCCTGTGCCGCCTCACTTTCTAGAAAGACTTCATTTTATAGTCCATCAATTCCTGGTGCCTTGTTCTTTGTCATTTCCTTCACTGCACCTTGGACTTCCTCCTTCAGTATCATTGGCTCTTGATCATATGCTACAACTTGAAACGATGAACATTAACTATTTCCTTTTGGTACAGTGACTCTGTGTATTCCTTCCATCTTCTTTTGATGCTTTCTGCATCATTCAGTAATTTGCCCAGAGAATCTTTCAATAACGAAAGTCAAGGCTTGAATGTTTTCTTCAGTTCCCACAGCTTGAAAAATGCTGAGCATGTTCTTCATTTTTGGTTTTCTGACTCCACATATTTGCACATTTTGTTGTAATATTTGGCTTTATCTTCCCCAGCTGATATTTGAAATTTTATGTTCAGCTCTTTGACCTCATTTGTTCCATTTGCTTTAGCATCTCTACGCTGAAGAGCAAGTTTCAGTATCTCTTCTGACATCATTTTGACCTTTTCCTTCTTTCTTGTCTTCTCAATGACTTTTTGCTTTCTTCATATGTATGATGTTCTTCATGTCACCCCAGAACTCTTCTGGTCTTCAGTTTTTGGTGTTTAATGTATCAAATCTGTTCTTCAGATGATCTCTAAATCTCAATATATTCAACGTCATATTTTGGCTCTCATGGACTTGTTTTCATTTTCTTCAGCTTCAGTTTGAATTTGCGTAAAAGCAACTGATGGTCTGTTCCACAATCTGCCCCATCCTTGTTTTGACTGAAGATATGAAGCTTTTCCATCATTTCTTTCCACAGATACAGTCAATTTCATTTCTATGTATTCCATCAGGTTAGGTCCATGTGTATAGTCATCTCTTATGCTGTCTAAAGAAGGTATGTGAAATAAACAAATAATTGATTTTGCAGAATTCTATCATGTGATCTCAAGCATCATTTCTATCACCAAGGCCATATTTTCTTTTGATTTATGTGCATCATTTTTAGGAAGTGTGAGTGCCTCCATATTAGTTTCTGTTTTCTTTTTAAATGTTGTTTTTACTATTCTATGTGTTTTGCATTTCCATTTGAGTTTTAGAATCAACTTGTCAATTTCTTTAGCAACATCAACAAAACATTCTGGAATTCTTATATGAATTGTGCTGAATCTAAAGATCAATTTGTGAAGTATTGCTATCTTATTCATGTTAAATTTTCCAATTTAGAAACATGGAATGATTTTACACTATATTAGATCTTATCTTTTCTAACAAAGTTTTCTAGTTTTTGGAGTACAAGGATTGCATTTCTTTCATTTAAAATAGTCCTATGTACCTATTATATTCTTACTGATACTACTGAAAATAGAATTTCAAATGTTTCAGATTTAGTTTATTGCTATTTACAAGAAGAATACAATTGATTCTGTATATTGAATCCTTCAGCCTTAATGAACTTGTTCTATTTGTTGTCAGATTTTGTTTTGTTTTTAATATATATATTTTTAGCATAGTCTATATACAATATTGGAGTCCTGGTGTGGCACTGTGGGTTAATGCACCAGACTGCAAAGCCATTTGAACTGCAAGGTTGGCGGTTCAAGCTCACCAGCTGCTCCTCGGAAACCCTACACAGGGTCACTATGGGTCGGGATCGACTCGATGGCATTTTAACAACATATACAATATCATGCCATTTGCAAGTATAGTTTTTTTTCTTTTCCAATCTAGATTCTAAGAAACTATTATACATATCATACATAGTGTTTAGTGGGTATATGGTCATATGTCTTCATTTACCTTAGATAAATATAAGTGACTTGCTGGGAAATAGAATGACTACATTTAATTTTATAAGACACTTCCAAACCAATTTCTATATTTTCTTTCTATTTTACACTTCCCTAAGGGCTTTATGAGAGACCTGGTTGCTTCTTGCACACTCTAGCATCTGGTATTAACTTCTTGTTGTTTTAAGCCATTCTAATGCGTAGTGGTTACGAATCGGGCTGCGAACCTTAAGGTCAGCGGTTCGAAACTACCAGCCGTTCCGCGGGAGAAAGATGAGGCTTTCTACTCCCGTAAGGATTTACACCCTCGGAAACCCTGTACAGGGTCGCTATGGGTCGGAACTGACTCGACGGCACTTAACAACAACAATGTGGTTCTGTGGGTTAATGCGCCAGACTGTAAAGCTGTCTGAACTACAAAGTGAGCAGTTCAAGCTCACCAGCTGCTCCTTGAAAACCCTATACAGGGTCGCTATGGGTTGGAACTGACTCGACAGCACTTCACAACAATAATTTCTAGTGTGGCACTGTGGTATCAGCACTGGGCTATGAATACATGGTAGGGAGTTCAAACCCACCATCGGCTCCTAGGAAAACCTGCACAGGGCCACTTTGAGTTTGAACGGACTCAACGGCACCGAATAACAACTGTGACTGAGTGCAGTGATATATTGTGCTTTCAATTTGAATTTCCTTGATGATTAATGTCAATTACTTTTTAAAGAACTCATTAGTCATTTGTATAATATCCTGGGTCAACTGTACAAAACTTTTGCCCAGCTTCATTGTGTGGGAAATCTTTTTAATTTAATTATAGAAATGATTCAGATATATAAGATCAAAATCCATTGTCATACTTAGGCACAACAGGTAGTTTCTCTTGAAGTATGCCTTTCAAGTTCATTTTCTTGATGTTGAAAGTTTTAATGCTGATAAAACCCAATTTATCACTTTTATATTTTAATGTTATCTCTGAGTCCTATCCATTACATTTTTTTTCCATAAAAGAAATTTCTGTCAAAATGTTCTCCTTCATTTTATTATTTTATTATAATACTTTTTAGTTTAAATTGCATGTCCATTCATCTATCCACATTAAATTTATTCTAGGGTACAGCATAATGTAGGAATTATGGTTCATTTGTTCCTCACATTCCTCTATTTGTTGGAAAATAAGTATTTTAATTCTACTCTGATGATTCACATCTTGACTCACTCCTTCATGTCTCTATCTAGTGAGATATCCTTTCATCTTGAAGGACTGTCCCTAAATTTCTTGTAGTGCAAGTCTGCTGATAATTTTTCATACTTTTATTTTTAAAGTATTTATATTATCTTCAGGTTTAAATAAACTTTTTGTTAAGGTATACAGGCAATTCCCAGTTTATGACCAAGAATCACTACTATGTCGCTAAATCATTAAACTGATTTTTTAAGTGACTTAAAACAGGTGCATCCAGTTCTAATTTAGCTTTACTTTGGTGTAAGAGAAGTTAAGAAATTTTTTAAGCATTTGAAAATTTCACACCTATACACCAAATGAGGGTAAATATGATGACTAATTAGTTCTGGGTAGACATTGGTTTAATTGTTTTAAAGTGAGGGCAAATTCACTTAACATTAAAGGGCAAGTGGGAGTTGTTGGTAAATTGGACATTCTGAATGCAGTGATTGACTGCAGAATTATAGTTTGATTTGTTTTCTTTCAGTTCCTTAAATCTATCATTTTACTGACTTCAATTCTTTATTGGTATAAAAATATAGGCAATACATTTGCAAATTCAACATTTTTTTACCTGTGGATTTCAGTGACATCAATTAAATCAATCATATGCAACTATCACCAAAATGCACTCATGGTGCAACACGGTGGATTAATGTGCTGGACTCCAAAGTCCGTATAAACCATAATATCAGTAGATCAAGCTCAACAGCCTCTCCTCAGAAACCGTATACAGGGTCACTATGAGTTGAAACCAACTCAACATCACTTAACAATGACAATAACAATCATCAATATATACTACCAAATTTTCCATTACTATAAACAGAAAACAAAAACCAAATATCCTCAGAACTGGATCAACAAATTACATCATGGTAAATGGAGGAAAAAATTAAGTTCTCCAGGACTTCATTTTTCTTGGATAAACAATCAACACTTGTGGAAGCAGCATTAAGAAATCTAATGACGTACTGCATTAAGTAAATCTGCTGTAAAAGATCTTTTTTTGAAGTTAAAGAACAGAGATGTTGTTCGAGGTCTAAGGTTCACCTAACAAAAGTTATGATATTTTCAACTGCCTTATCTGCATGTGAAAGGTGACAATGAATAAGCAAATCCATAGAAGAATTTGATTTATGGTGTTAGCAATGAATATTGAAAGTACCATGGATTGTCACACACACACACACACACACACACACACACACAAATCTGTCATGAAAGAAATACGCCCAGAATGCTCCTTAGAATAGAGGAAGGTGAGAAACACATTGTCAGAATGGATCAGTCCCTGGAGACTGATATATATCCATCATGCTTGGTAAAGTGGAGGCGCAGAGAAAAAGAGGAAGACCCCAATGAGATGTACTGGCACAGTGGTAACAACAATTGTGAGGATTGTGCAGGACCAGGCAGTGTTTGTTTCTGTTGTAAATCTGGTCTCTGTTAGTAAGAACTGACTAGATAGCACCTACCAACAACAACAACATAAACAGAAAGTGCTTCCTAAATACTGAATATTTTATTTTTTTATTATTATTGTTGTTGTTGTTGTTGTTA
>NW_006408802.1:2936158-2945544 GCF_000296735.1 Chrysochloris asiatica
CCCAGCATGACATCCTTCTCCAGTGACAGTTCCGTCCTGACAATATTCCAAAGTATGAAAGACGAAGTTTAGCCATCTTGGTCTCCAAGGAGCACTCTGGCTGCACTTCTTCCAAAACAGATCTATTGGTTCTTTTGGCAATCCGTGGCACTTTTAGTATTCTCCTCTAACACCATACTAAATATTTATTTACATATTTTTCTCCCATAAATTCTGTTTACGTAGGCTTCTGAGACTCTAACTGCTTTTGTGTTAAGACTGCTTGATTTTCTCCCACGGGTCATTGAGATTTTGCTCTCTTTTTTCTGTCTTTATTCTTTCTCTGCTTTCTTTTATATGGCTTATATTTCAGTTTTCAAATTCACTGGTCTTCTCTTCTTCATAAACCCATGTCCTGTTAAATTAATTTAATAATTTCTTTTTCATTTCATATTTTGCAATTTTGCAAACCTCTAATTTCAATTTTTATGTTTTTAATTTTTTTGCGAATTATGTATTAGTTTACATGAGTGAACATTATCTGTACATTCAGCCTATCATATTCTTTTTCACTGCAATGATCACAAACCCCTGCATGCATCATCAAACAACCAGAGGGGACACACCACACATCTGCCCACTGGCCCACAAGCACACAGCCCCTTGTGGCCAGTGGGCAGGCCTGTGGTGTGTCCCCAGTTGCTCCTTCTATCCACTTCATCTTCTCTGCCTCCATCCCTACTGTCAATGCCTCCCCAGACAGGGTCTTTCACTTGGATTGTCTCTCTTGATGCTTCCAGGGAGCTCACTCCTAGACTGAAAAATCTGCCACTCCCTTCCTTTTGTTATCAAACATTTACATTTACCTTTCCAACACTCAATGTCAGACCTGATAGCCATCATTTCCTATTGAACCACAGGAGTCCTTTCCCCTGTGACCTTTTATCAACCCCATCCAGACAGTTTGGAAACAATTCAGTGGAGATTTTACCTTTCCCTGTATCCTGTGGAGCTAGGTTCCCTATTGAAAGCTTGTAAGACAGTCATTTCTTGCCTTTGTAGTCCCCCATTCTGGGTAGCCAATGTCTAAGTTCCCCATCCCTGTTGACCCTGTGTACCAAAGGGATGGGAATGATCCTCAATGTAGACATTTGTCTGCTACTTTGTCATACTGTATCCACAAGCCTAGGTCATGTTCATCCACTTGTAGTGGGTTACTCCTTATTTTTTTGTTTGTTTGTTCCTCTTTCTCCCTCTAATCCTGTTCTGATCATTCAGTCATTGGTGCCAGGTCAAATGGGTATTATCTACAAATGTGGGTGTTCTTGTGCATTTCCCCTCACTTCATATCACCTGGATGCTTCACATTCTGTTATAGTCCTCTGGAGCCATGTCCCTGCCCCTGGTTCCAGAAGTCCCCATGTCTCATCATACTGCTAGTTAACTAGGTCTCAATCCAGTTTAACAGGAGTCTACTGAATGTGGTTGGACTTAGTTCACAATTTCATTGCTGTTTTACCCCCACTTCCCCATACTGGTGACCAACATGGTCAGCAGCAGGACCATATGCCTGCTAGTGTATTCCATTTGAGTTTCAGTCTTGGAACGGGGTTTGCTGGGAGGGGACCTGACCATATGCCTTTATGGTTCCCTCGGGAAAAACTTGCTTGTTCCTGTAGTAGTCAATTGGACTTCTGTTATTCTTTTTGATTTTTCCTGCTGGTCTTTTCTTTCAAAAAGTATCTTCTGTTCTTTTAGCTACTCCAGACTGTCTGCTTGTCCTTTCAAGTGGAAATGTCCCACCTCAGAAGATTCTGGATGAGGATCAGAATTCCATCTCTGGTCTTGTGCAATGCAAAGCCTCTCAGGGAGCCTCCTTCACTGGGCAAGTTCTAGCCCAATTTTAGGTATTCCAATCAGTTATAGGCTGAAGACGGACTTACAAGCTTTCTATGGTGATGTTTCAGGCTATTCCTTTCTCTCCCCTTCAGGTGTCTATTTTACAGTAATAGCCAAGGGAAACCAAGATTCCAAAGACAGCCAAGCATCTTAACATAATTTCCCCACTTTTACCCAAGGACACCACGCCTCAGTCTTTGTATCCATGAGACCTGTTGTTCCATGGTTGTGCTTACATCATTATTTACCTCTGTCCTGTTTAGCCCATGTAAACCTGCCTAGCTATTCTCCCATCTGTCTCTTCAGCAGGATGCTATTCAGTTTCCATGTATTAAGCTTTATTTTCTTGGTCTTCTTATTGTTGATTTCTAATTTTATGGCATTGTGGTCTGAAAAGATGCTTTGTAGTATTTTGATGTTTGTAACTTTATGGAGATTGCTTTGTGACCTAACACATGGTCAATTCTGGAGAATGTTCCACGTGCACTAGAAAAGAATGTGTATTGTACTATTGTTGGGTTGAATGCTCTATACATGTCTATGAGTTCAAGTTGGTTGATTGTGCTGTTTAGTTCCTCTGTAGCTTTGTCGAGTTTCTTTCTGGTTGTTCTATCGCTTTTTGAAAGTGGTGTATTAAAATCTCCCACTATAATTGTAGATTTATCTATTTCTTTCTTCAATTCTAGTAAAGTTTGCTTTATATATCTTGGTGCTCCTTCACTGTGGGAGTAGAATGTTAATTATGGTTATGCTATCTTACTCAATTAACCCTCTTTAATCATGAGATAGTGTCCTCTTTATCTCTTTTGCTGGTTTTTGCCTTAAAGTTTATTTTACAAGAGATTAGTATTGCCATTCCTGCTTGTTTTTTATTGTTGCTAGCTTGGAAAAAAACAATTGCAAACTTTATATGGAAATGAAAGAGACCCAGGATAAGCAAAGCACTGCTTAAGAAGAAGAACTAAGTTGGACGCCTCTCACATCCTGATTTCAAAATACACTACGTGGCTACAGTGGTCAAAACATCCTGGTACTGGTACCATGAAAGATACATAGATAATAGAACAGAATTGAAATCTAGAAATTAGCCCATCCACATAGAGCCAACTGATTTTGACAAAGGATCAAAGTAGGGAAGACATAGTCTCTTCAACATATGGTACTGGCAGAAATGGAAATTGGTATGCAAAAGAATGCAGCAAGACCTTTACATCATGCCATATACAACAACCAACTCAGCATGGGTTAAAGACCTAAATGTGAATCCCAGAATTATAAAGGTCAATAATGAAAAAATAGGGACTAATTTAAGGGCTCTAATTCAGGGCACACAAAGACTACCAATCATTATGAAATTCACACAAACCAAAGAAGACAAAATAGATGTTTGGGACATTCTAAACATTAAAAACACATGTGCCTGAAAGGATTTCAACAAAAGAGTAAAAATGGAGCCCACATGATGCAAAAAAAATATATATTTTGCAATGACATATCAGGCAAGAGACTAATTTCTAAAATCTATAGGAAACTATAACACCTCTACAAGGAAAAGACAAATAATCCAATTTAAAAATGGGCACAGGACATGAACACACACTTCACCAATGAAGAAATCTGGACAGCCAGCAAACATATAAAGAAACATTCATGATCATTTGCCAATGTTGTTCTTCTTGTTGTTAAGTACTGTGGAGTCGGTTCTGACTCAACAGTGACCCTGTACAGGGTTTCCAAGGCTGCAAATCTTTACGGGAGCAGAAAGTCTCATCTTTCTTCCACAGAATAGCTGGTAGTTTTGAACCACCAACAATCCAATTAAAAAATGGGCACAGGACATGAACAGACACTTCACTAATAAAGACATCTGGGCAGCCAACAAACATATGAAGAAATGTTCATGATCATTTGCCATTAGAGAGATTCAAATCAAAACAACAATCAGATAGTGTCTCACACTAGCAATAACAGCAAAGTCCAAAATGCAGAGGACAAAAATGCTGGTGAGGATATGGAGAGACTGGGCTGCTACTACATTCCTGGTGGAAATGTAAAATGGTTTAACTGCTCTGGAAAACAGTATGACATTTCTTCAGAAAGTTGGTAATAGAGATATCATATGATTCAGCAATTCCTCTACTTGGTATTTCTCCACAAGAAATATGGGCCATAACATAAGTAGATATACACACACCTATGCTCACAGCAGCACTATTCACAATAGTAAAAAGATGGAGACAACCTAAGTGCCCATCAAAGGAAGAACGGACAAACAAACTTTGGTACATACACACAATGGAATATTATGCTACCTTTAAGAATAACAAGGAAGCCTTAACTCACCACATAACATGGATGAACCCTGAGGATCTTATGCTGAGTGAAATTAGTCAGCGATAAAATGACAAATATTGCATAAGACCACTATTGTAAAAGCTTAAGAAAAAACAAGCATACTAAAAAGGGGGAAACCAAATTATTTGTTGGTTACTGATGGGGGTAGAATGGGGGCTTTGGGGATGGCGGAGGGAGGCAACAGTTGAACACAGTGTAGGGGGTCAGACACATCATAGTTTGGTTTTGGGGGAAGGCAATGCAGAACAAGGGGGAGGTGGTGGAAGAACAAGGTTGATAGGGAAACAATGAGACAGGTTTGTATGGGCTAAATGAGAGAGAGGTAAATAGTGATGCATGCTCAACCTCGGAATAAAAGGGCTCCGTGATACAGGGATCGATGCATAGTGTGTAGAGGGGAAATAATACTAAGATGTTTGGCAGTCTTATGAACACTGGTTTCCCTTGCATACTACTGTAAAATAGACACTTGAGTGGGAGAGAAAGGAATGTTGGCAAACATGATTACAGAAAGCTTGTAAGCCCTTCTTCAGCCTATAACTGATTGTAATATCTAAAAGAGATTCTACAACTTGTCCAGTGAAATAGGCCTCTTGCAAAGCCTTTGTAGTGTATAGGGCCTTAGGTAGAATCCTGAGACCCATTCAGAACCTTCTGATGTGAGACATTCTCACTAGAAAGGACAAGGAGACCTGACTCCAACAGCTAGAGAGACAGAAGATACATCCTCAAAGAAAGATCATCAGGAAGAAAGCAAACAAAAAAACAGAAGTCTGATTGGGTACTACAAGAATAATCAAGTTGTTGGCAGTGAAGCCATCAAGGCAAGCAATCAAGTCCTTTCAGAAAAAACTCCTCTCTAAGACTGAAACACAAAGGGAACACATGAACAGGTGTGTAAGTTTGCTGGTGACCACACTGGTCTACTGGTGAGTAGAAGAGGGGGAAAGGCAGTAATGAAGACATGAGTCCATTGACTCCCATTGGCCTGGAGATGAGAGAGAGAAGAAGAAGGGCTGGTTGGTCCAAGGTGTGGACACTTGAGCCCATGGACAAGGACATAGCCACAGAAAGCTAGAGCTGAGAGTAAAGCATCCAGCTGAAATGAAGTGATGGGAGATGGACAAGAACACCCAAACTTGAGATAGTACCCATATGACTTAGCCTCGTCAGCTTGATAATCAGAACTCGACTAGAGGAAGATAAAAAAAAGAAAACAATTTTTGATAAAGAAAATGAGGGTAAGTTGTTATACTTTGATATTTGATTAACTTGACCTATATTCATGGAGGTAGTAGCTCAAACTACCACCTGAGAGGGAAAGAGTCTTCACATCAAGTATCAATGCTATCCCCTCTATATACAGAGTAGATAGGGACAGGCAACTTAACAATAACAAGACTTTGGAGAGAATATCCACAACAAGTAAACGCACAACACTCTCTTTTAAGATATAGAAGGCATTCAAAAAGTAGAGCTTAGAAGGACCTACCACCAAGAAAGAAGAGCTGGTAGTAGACTGAGTCTTTGGGGTCCCTGAAATGTGAAACTCTACATCCAAGAAGAATATTGTTGCTAAGGTGCATAGAGATCTCCAGGGAATGTTGGGTCTACGGGTGATGAAAGCAGACAATGACCTTTCTCCCATGATGACAATGAGAAAAACCCTTCCCCCTAGATATAGCACTCTAAATGTGAACTTCTAGACTCCTAAAGTGTGAGAGAATAAATTTTTGTTTACTAATGCCATCTACACTAGATAACTAAGACAGAAATCAAGGCATGCATATCCTTGATTTTTCAGCCAGATTGCTCTTTTGGTTGGCTACCTGGGTTAATTAAATATTTGAATGCCTGGTGTGGCACTGTAGGATCAGCACGGATTTGCGAACCACAAGGTTGGCAGTTAAAACCCACCAAATGCTCTGAACAGGGTCGCTATGAGTTGAAACCAACTAGGTGGCACTTAACAACAACAACATATTGTTTCCAAATAAGTCTTCCCATTCATATATTCAAACTAGGACTCAGCCTCATAATGATCACTGCCAAATAAGAACTCGTTATCAATACTGTTATTAATATTTTAATAGAATAATTACCCTTCCTTTAAATGAAACAAAAAAGGGGGAGGAAATCTGATATGGAGGTTTCCCTCTTGCTTTGATTTCTAGCTACACATAAATAAGTACTTACATATAATATGCACGTGGACATATTCAAATGTGATCTGGTCTGCAAAGCACAAATCTAGACAATCTATCACTGTGCAAATGTCATATCCATATTTGGAAACACAACCCTTTGTGACTCACCTCAATATTTTGCATGAAAAGTTTATGATGCAACAGCTCTTGGAAGTCTCATATACAAATGGGATTCTCTAATTTTAAAAGGAGTAATCTGAAAATTTGTTTGTGGTCTTTTGGATACACTGAAATTACAAGACTCTGAAACAGGGAATAAGATGAGCTCAGCTAATGACAGCAGTGAGGTCTCTTGATGAAATGAAGGTAAATAATCACAAGCCTTTTTAGATATAAGTGAATACTCAAGTCCTGACCCTTTTAATTCCAGAAAATTGTCTCCAAGATTTATATCCTTTTAGAAAGGAAGTTGGTAGGGGTCTTCTCTGGAGAAATTGATAATCTTTAAACAAACAAAACAAAAAGATGCTGAGATTTATATTTAAGGATTCTTTAACAATACAGATTGTTTCCCCCCACATACACACACCTTACCCACTTACTCTTTGAGAAATATATTTGCAGTCAAATCCTGACTAAATAGTAGGTTTTCATTCTTAAATATAAATGGAAGACAAAGATTCATGAGACACATTAAGTAAATCTCTCATGAGGCAGATAACAAAGCAAACCTAAAAAATAAATCTGAAGGACAGAGAGGCAAAGAAAGCTTAATAAAACAAAACTATAACTACTATCAACAGGCAGAAAAGAACAAAATATTCTTAAAGAAGCAAGAGAGAGAACACATTCAGAAACAAAAAGAAGCCCTAAAAAGTTAACAAATATGATTTTTAAAATAATTAGCAAATAACTATATATACTAGAGATCTGATAGTGTAGCAGGTTACAAATTGGTCTGCTAACTTCAATGTCAGCAGTTCAAAACTACCAGCTGCTCCACTGGAGAAAGATGAGGCTTTCTGTTCCCATTAAGATTTATAGCCTCAGAAACCCTATACAGGTCACAATGAGTCAGAACCAATTCAACAGCACATAACCACCAGCAGCAGCAAATTAATAAAGAAAAGTTTAACGATAACTCTAGAAAATCTACAATAAATCAAAATAAGGAAACAGAATTGTTGGGAATATTAGAGAAAATATATGAAAGTAAGAAAATTTCACATGATGATTCAACCCTTCTGATAAAAAGTAGTTCATAGAAGGAGATCCACAGTAAAAACAGAGGAAGAATTTATCAAAGAAATAACTCAAGAAAGCTTCCCAAAATATAGTCTTATGAATTTACAGATTGGAAGAGCCTACAGAGTAACCAAAAAAAAAGGAGAGTGAAATTTAAAAAGACATACTAGAGCATGTAATCAATTATCAAGATACCAAGAAAAAAAAAATAGTCAGTCTATAGGCTTCTAGAGAAAAGTTTAAAAATCACATACAAATAATTAATACTAAAAATATCTAAATAAATTTAAACAATAACACTGAAAATCAATAGGAATGGAAAACTTTAAATGATGAGGCAAATATTATTTCCAACACATTTCCATACTAAATCAAACCAATCAAGTGTAAGCCCAGAATAAAATGTTTTCAATTATTTTATGAGGGGTTCAAAAATATATCTCTTCTATATTCTTCCTCAGGAAACTATTGAAGGATATTATTCATCCATTAAAGTATAATAAAAAATAAAATATGAGATCCACGAAATTGGAGGATTAGGAAAAGAGAATTTCTAGGATAAGGATGAAAACTACGTAAATACTGGAAGATATCCATGAAGAATGCATCCAAGAGAAAAAGTTGAGATTGATTAAGCTCTTCATTGAAGTTTATGCTTCAAATAAGTAAGATATATAGAAGTTGAATCAATAATTGTAAAATTAAAATATAAGGGTATATAATTGACAATAAAAATAATAGTATGATCATCTCAATCAACATAGAAAAGGCATTTAACAACACTTTCTTGATAAAAACACTAAAAAACTAGGAATATAAAGAAAACTCTTTGTTATGATTAAGAGTATTTATAAGAAAATCAAAATCAGGTCGTCTTGAGCAATAGCACAGAATACCAGGGAAAGCAGAGCCAGGACAGAGTTTCAAAACTCAGAAACACAGAGATAGGAATATTTTAAAGGTTTGAAGGCTTATAGCTTGTGAAGTTTGGAGGTGAAGTAAAAAAATCGCATACTTTTGAATCTGCTGGGTTGGGCTCGGAAGCCTGAGTCAACATTCTGGGCGAGACCAAGCGGCGGGACGAAACAGGGGGCGCAGAAAAACACCGGAAAAATGCCGCAAGAACCTTGGAACAAAGGTGGACAATATACTTTGTCAGTTTTGCTTTGCTCTGATTTTCCTTTTTTCTTTGGTATCTGGTAATTGGCACGCTCACTGTTTGCCCACCTCCATTCTGGTGAATAGAAGGAGAGCCTAAACCACCCCCCACCCTCACCACTGGTGGGTTCTTCTGCCACAAAGGCACACAGATACTCAGCCCAAGCGGAGGTGTTGATCGATTTCTTTTTTGTCCTGTTTTTTATCATGGGAAAGAGGAGAGTGTCTAAAAGAGAGTTTAAAGGCAAAATCTCTTGGGCACTTTGAAGGCAGAAACTTAGGACACTAAAGCTACAGATTTTTTTTTCTTTTCTTTCTTTTCCCCTCTTTTTCTTCTCTCCCTCCTCCCCCTTTTCTGTGATTAGAGACTGCAGTATTCAACCCTTGTTTTTGTTGCTGCTGTTTTTTCTTTTTCTTTTTTTTAGCCAACTGGTGTTGTTTAGCTGTTATATAGCCCCCCTTCTGCCTTTGGAGAACACTTTGTCTCCCTATATGACACAAGAAGAGTCAGCAACTGCTGCCATATAGCCAAGCTACAATCACACTCTATAAAACACCAAAACCCAGGCAAGAATCAATACCAGCTGCCATATACCAGGGAAA
>NW_006408802.1:2949600-2951876 GCF_000296735.1 Chrysochloris asiatica
GACTGTTACTACAAGAACAAACAAGTTGCTTGCCCAGGAAACATCAAGGCAAGTGGTCAGGTCCCCTCAGTGCAAACCCCCTTCCAAGACTAAGACTCAATGGGAATACACGCTCTGATTGGTGAACATGCTCGTCACCAATAAGGAGAAGTGAGGGAAAAGCAACAATGAAGTGGTGAGTGAAGCCCTACAATGTGGATAGTGAAGCGTTCAGCTAATAAAAAGAGAGGGCATATGCACAAGAACACCCACACTTGCAGATAATACCCAGTTGACCTGGCTTCAATGACCGGATAATCAGAGCTCAACCAGAAGAAGAAAGAAGAGGAAAAGAAGAGTAATCTGATGCAATTTGATGAACTTGACCTACACCTATGGAAGCAGTAGCTCAAAAGAGGAAACAAATTCTTACAACAAGAATCATTCCCACCCCCTCCACACACAGAGTAGACTGGGATGGGCAACCTGGACATTGGCTACCCAAAATGGGGAGGGGGGGCTACAAAGGCAAGAAGTGACTGGCTTACAAGCTTTCAAGAAGGAACCTAGAGCCAGGGGGCTTCGAGGAAGGCAGAATCTCCAGTGAGTAGTGTCCAATCTGCCTAAGCAGAGGTGATGAAATGAAATGCAGATGGGTCTCTTGTGATATAATAGTGAATAATTGTTATCAAGACTGATTGTGAGGGTTGGAAGTATAAAGGTAGACATTTTATAGCAAGGAGGGGAGGGAATAACTTTTCAGTCTAGGAGCAGAGGTCCCTAGGACCATCAACGGAGAAGAGCCGAGAGCGGGAACCTACCCAGAGAAGCAGTGATGCCCGAAATGGAGGCAGAGATAATGATGTGGAGCTATGGAGCAGCTGGGGACTTTAGATCCAGAGAGGGAGAGTGACTGTGCGCTGAAGACTGGGTTGGGGGGTGGATAGTGTAAGGGGCAGGCTTTCGTTGGTTGATGATGCATGGAGGAGCTTGTAACCATGGCAATGATATGATGTACGTTAGAATGCATGTAAAACTAATGTTCTCCCATGTAAACTATCATATAATTCACAATAAAACATAAAACACTTAAAAAAAAAATTACCCTACAAACATTTAAAAAAAGAAAATCAAAGTCAGCATAATATTCAATGATGCCTAAAAACTCCCCCCTATTGATTAGGAGCAAGACAAAAACGTCTCCACTCATCACTGCTATTCAACATTGTACTGAAAGTCATAGTGGCCCTGTATACAGTTTCCCAGGAGTGTCTGGTGAGTTTAAACCACAGACCTGTGGTTCAAATAGACCTTGCAGTACCATGCTTATCCTAGGCAATAAAAATAAATACAAGGCAAAACAACCCAGAATTCAGTCCAGGTATGGAAGTGTCCAGAGTAGAATAAAACTACAATACTGAAAATAGGGAATCTGGGATGTCAGTCTATGATCAAGACAACTATAAAGCATTACACGAAGGGAAAAGTATAGTTACTGAGTTCCAGATAGTGAGTAGTTCAGTTAAATTTCAAGATAAGATAGGCTGTATCAAAATAAGGAAGAAATTAAAGTACAGGGTAACTTCAAAGAAATTTAATACGCTCTCACATCAAATTAAGAAAAGGAAAATCCATGAGGATTTTATAAATATTAGAAATATGAAGAAACTGACAAGGAAAGGTCAAGAAAAATTAACTCAGCACAGGAAAGTATGCAGAACAAAAAATCCAACCGCACTACAAACTAACTCATAAGCAAAATGACTGATTATTCTGAGCTTTTCCAAGATTTCTACCCACAGTTGTAGTACATTTGATTCCTGTGCATTCCACCTGGTGAGGTTGCTTAAAAAAGGATTTGCAATGAGTAAGTCATTGTTCTTGTAAATTATATAATGTGATCTTTAGCATTATTTCTATTACCAAGGCCATATTTTCCAACTACTGATGCTTCCTTTGTTTCCAACTTTCACACTGATTGCCAATAATTATCAATGCCTCTTGAATGCATGTTTGATAAATTTCAAACAGAAGCAGTTGTTGTTGTTGTTGTTGAATGTCATCGAGTCAGTTGCAATTTATAATAACCCAGTATAGTTTCCAAGGAGTGACTGGTGAATTTGAATCATTCAGTTCAAATCAATCTTGTGGTCCAGTGCTTTATTCAGTTGTTGTTGTTGTTATGTGCCGTGGAGTCGGAACCGACTCATAGCGACCCTGTACAGGGTTTCCAAGGGTGTAAATCTTTACGGGAGTAGAAAGCCTCATCTTTCTCCCGCAGAGCAGCTGGTAGTTTC
>NW_006408802.1:2951976-2974545 GCF_000296735.1 Chrysochloris asiatica
ATCTTTCTCCCGCAGAGCAGCTGGTAGTTTCGAACTGCTGACCTTGCGGTTTACAGCCCGATTCGTAACCACTATGCTACCAGAGCTCCTTTCACTTGTATAGATCAAGTAAATATTTAGTAGGTTTCCCATTGATTTCACTCCTTAGGGACTCCCTGTTTAAGTAGCCAATGCCATAAGTCCCCATAAGTCAGACTACTCGGATTACTACTTTGATTCTGCTGTCCATTACAGTAACTAGACACACCTTGTCTTAGTTGTCTTATTCAGTAGCACGATATAAAAACTACAAAGAAATTGGTAGAATCAGGGCATAAAATTGAATAGTAGTAGTATTAACTGGTCTTCCTTTTAGATATATGGATAGTTTCCTATCACAAACAGCATTGTACTTCAAGACACATTATGTACTGTTCATTTTGACACTGAACGTAACACCAGTCCTCTTCAATTTGATATTCCCAGGATTTTAAACTATACGACTGTCTGATTCAAAATGGCCAGTATCTATCCATTCCAACTTACTATTTTCCAGAACCTCAATCTTTATATTTTCCATTTCATTTTTGATGACTTCATTTGATCCTTGATTCATACTTCATGCATTCCGATTATTAGTGAATGTTTTCAGCTGTTTCTTGTCATTTTGAATTTTGCTCCATTAATAAATTAAAGCCCTGAAAGCTTTGCTCCATTCATGTCATTATGATCAGTGGTACTTTGAGGAGGCAGCTCTTCCCCACTCATATCTGAGTGCCTTCCAACCTCCGGGGCTCATCTTCCAACACTATTTCTGACAATGTTCTCCTGCTATTTATAATGTTTTCATCTTCCAGCACTATATCTAACAATGTTCCACTGTTATTCATAAGGTTTTCACTAACCATTCAAAAATAGTTTGCCTCTCCTTCTTGTTAGTCTAGCTTAGTATAGAAGTTCTGCTGAAACCTGTCCACCATGGGTGACCCAACTGGTATTTAAAATACCCGTGACATATTTTCCAGCATTATAGCAACACACAAGTCAGCACAGTATACCAAAATGACAGACAAGTGGTGGACTTCAACGCAGAACAATTGTTAAAAGCCTAGCTGGTCCATAAAATGGCACATAATATCTTTTGGTGATGAAGATGACATTCTTTTAATGATAAAGCTCTGCTCCCGATAGAGAAATGGCAATGAGGTAATATTAAATTACACTGTATAACAGAAGGAAATACAAAGTTGAATCTATACTTTAATTGTATCATCTAAAGATTACATATGATGTACACAAAGACTGAAAATAATACAAAACCCAAAAATATGGTAATCTTGTTAGTGAATAAAATTCATTTTATAATTATTATTGTTTTATAATAGTGTTGCAGCAATAAATTATAAAAATAAAACAAACAGTAACTAAATAATAACAGCTCTGTAAAGTTTCTCTCAATTACTAATATTAAACACTTTATTGCAGACTGTGATTTAACACATCAGATGACTGCTTTGAGGGATAATGAAAGGCTTCATGCTAGCCTCTTCATGGAACTCGTAAGGTTTTACTCTATACAAAAAATAAACAGAAAAAGAACTCTTGAAAACCCAAGTGGTCCAAACATTTGCTACACTGAGTTTCTAAAAGCACTTGCTTCATTTATTTCTAAGACATGTGATGAAGTCTCAGGATTCTGTAAACAGATATGTAAATTTCACAAATATCAATAGCTTGGTGAGGGCATCATTTTTTAAATTGAGAACTTCTCCTCTGTCAGAACTATATTACTCCTGTAATGTAGTGCTTACATTTAAAGTAGTATGTACAGAAGGAAAAAACTCATAAACAGGCAGATTTATTATAGAAATCAAGAAATTTTACAATTACTTCTACCCATGGGCTTTAATAAACAGCATTCATCAGAAGTCTCACCTTAAACTGTTTTACTGATGATATATCTTCCTCAATCATGCCACAGGACACTGGTGGTTCAGTGGTTAAACACTCAGCTGTTAACCTAAAGGTCAGTGAATCAAACCCACCAGACATACTCAGGGAGAAAGATGTGGAAGTCTGTTCTCATACAGAATACAGCCTTGGAAAGCCTATAAAGCAGTTTTACTCTGTTTTATAGGGTCATTAAGAGTCACTCAAGGAACTGATGGAATACAAATTTAAATCTTTCAACAAACTGATGCTTCACTGGAGGCAATCACTCCTCTGTGCCAAGAAATTTGGAAGACAATTATCTTGACAACTGATTGAAAGAGATCCACATTTGTGCCTATTCCAAAGAGAGGGGACCCAATAGAATGCAAAAATCATTGGACAGTATCATTAATATCTTCATTAATATCACATACAAGGAGGATTCACTAAAGATAATATAAAAACGACTGCAATAATACACTCAGAGATTTAAACTGGATTAAAGACAAGAATGTTGAACAAGGGTATCACTGATGTCAAACGGACCTTGGTTGAGAGCAGAGAATACCAGGAAGATGACGACCTGTGCTTTATTGACTAAGCAAAGGCTTTCAATTCTGTGGATTATGCCTAGCTATGGATAACACTGGAAGGAATGAGTAGTCTAGAATACTTAATTATGCTTATGCGGAACCTGCACACAAACCAAGAGGTAGTCATTTAAACAGAACAAGGGGACAATGAATGGTTTCAAAATCGGCAAAGGTGTGCACCAGGGTTGTATTCTTTTGCCAAATGTATTCATTCTGTATATTGAGCAAGTAATTCAAGAAACTGGATTACATAAAGAAGTAGCTTCAGGATTGGAGGAAGACCCTTGAACAACCTGTAACATGCAGATGATACAACTTTACTTGCTAAAAGCAAAGAGGTCTTAAAATAATTACTGATGAATATCAAAGACCACAGCATTCCAAATGGTTTGCATCTCAATGTAAAGAAAACAAAAATCCTCACCACTGGAGTGATACATAACCTCATGACAAATGGAGAAGAGACTGAAGTTGTTAAAGACTGCATTTTGCTTTGATCTACTATCACTACTCATGGAAGTAGCAGTCAAGAAATCAAACAAAGTATTGTATTAGGCAAATCTGTTGCACAAGAACTCGTTAAAGTGCTCAAGAGCAAAAATGTCAGTTTGAGGGCTAAAGTGTGCCTGCCCCATGCCATGGTATTTTTCAGTAGCATCATATGAAAGAAAAAGTTGGACAATGAATAAGAAAGACCATAGAAGAATTGATGCATATGATTTACTATGTTGTAGAATACCGGAGTTCTGGTGTGGCACTGTGGGTTAATGCGCCAGACTGCAAGGCTGTTTGAACAGCAAGGTCAGCGGTTCAAGCTCACCAGCTGCTCCTCGGAAACCCTATAAAGGGTCACTATGGGTCGGAATTGACTCGACGGCACTTAACAACAACAACAACAGAAGAAAACTGAAAGTACCATGGACTACGAAAAGAAAAAAACAAATCTGTACTGCAAGAAGTACATCCAGAATGCTCCTTAGAATGTTCCTTTTCTTAGAAGCCAGTATGGCGAGATTTCATCTCTCACACTTTGGACTTATTATCAGGAGGGTTTAGACCCTGGAGAAGGACATCATGCTTAGTAAAGTGGAGGGTCAATTAAAAAGAGGAAGATCCCCATCAAGATGGACTGGCACATAGGCAACAGCAATGGGCTCAGGTGTTACAACAATTGTGTGGATTGAGCAAGATTAGACAGTGTTTCATTATGTTGTGCGAAGGCTTGTTCTGAGTAGGAACCAATGTGATGGCACCTAACATCAACAACAACAACTTGAGGGTACACAACAGCAAAGCAAAATTCTTAAAAATGTGTTACATACTATATCAGACATAGTACATAGTCCTCACAACTGTAAGATTGCCTTTATTACTTCTGTATTCCATAAATTCCTGAGACTCCTGGTGTGACACAGTAGAACAAACAATGGACTGTGAACCACAAGGTTGGCAGTTCAAGCCCACCAGCTACTCCTTGGAAACCCTATACAGGGTCGCTATGAGATGAAACTGGCTCAATGGAACTTAACAATATTATATACACGAAATCCATACCTCAGAAGAGTTAACTAATTCACCCAAGGATCAAGTACCACAATGTAGCTTCAAAAAGTTCATGAAATTAAAAGATATTGGAATTCTTCCACAAACAGTTTGAAGCCTGCTAACAAATGACAAAACCAGGATTCAAACCAAGTTTAATCCACACTATACTTTATCAGTATAGTGGAAGATCCCTTTGGTGATGAAGATTGGAAGATCCCTCCATTGGAAGATCCCTCATTCCTTCATAAAGATCTAACCAATATATTCAGCATTATACAGATGAGAAACTCAATTAATTCTCAATCCAGTTGTGTGATTTCCACCCATAACTATATTTCGTTGCTAGGATAGTCCCATAATGTGCCTATTTGCTATTGTTGCTAAGTTCCATCAAGTTTGGTCCAACTTATAGAGGCCCTGCATAAAGCTGCCAAGGATCAGCTGGTGAGTTTGAACTGCCAACTTGCAGTTAGTTTATGGTGATTACATAATTATTAAATCATAGCTTATTTCACTCCCAGTTTGGTTGATAAAAGGGTCACCATACACAGAAGGGGTCCTGGTATGGTGGTGTATGATAAGCACTGCAATGCACAGTCAATTTGAAACACAAGGTTCAAATTCATGAGTCAACTCAATGGCACTTAACAACACACTCAAAAAGGTTATGTTTCATGAGTCAATAACTAGATTCAGCCCAGCAGGAAATGATTGTACCATAGTATTGGTAAATGATATGTATGGGATATTCTGTTTCACATAGAATAGACACACTAATTCTGCTGACAGATAAAAATAATTTTAAAACTTTTATACAGTAAGCTAACAAGAAAATAAGTAATGATTTCAAGAACTAGAGAAAGTAAAATATTTAACAAAAGCTGGTCTTTGCCTTCAGGGTATTATCAAAGCATCGTGAATTTTTGTATTTAAGTTATGGCACTTTTTTTCAATTCCAAGATTTTTAGTTAATTCTTTTTCATTATTTATTTGTATTTCTTAGTATCTTCTAATTGATAAGACATTATTGTCATAATTTATTTAATTTTTTAATAGATTGTTTTTGTTAATACTTTGAGCAAATTTGTAATAGCTGATTTAAGGTCTATGTCTATGAATTTGAAAATCTGAGCCCTCTCAAAGTCTGCTTCTACTGGTTGCTTGGATTTTCCCTATGTATGCTGTATTTTCCTGTTTCTTCACATGCTTCATGTAGTTTTATTAAAACTGGATACTGTAGATAATATATTGTATGAACTCTGGTATTATACCAATTCCCCTTCCAGTGTTTGTTGTCATAGATTTGTGTTATTGGTGTATTGCTATTGTTGCTATTTTTATTGTCCTGCTTATTTATTTAGTGAATTTCTTGTACTATTATTTTTCCTTTGTAATACATTTATTATTTTAATTGAGTTAAAACCTCCTTTCATCCAATAATTTTTTTTTAAGTTTTTATTGTAAGGTTTACATGGGAGAACATCACCTTTACACTCATTGTATCTATCATATTTTGTCTCATTGCAATGATTACAATCCCCTCCATGCATCATCAAATAACCCCAAAGGGTACACCATGCACGCCTGCCCAATTTGGCCGCCACCACACAGACCTTTTCCCTCCCTGAGTCCAGTGTCCCCAGCCACTCCATCTGTCCATGTCATTGTCTCTGTCTCCATCCCTGGCATCACTGCCTTTCTGGGTAGGGTGCCGCTCTCCATTCTTCTCACTTGATGGTCCCAGGGACCTCTGCTCCTGGGCTGCAAAATCAATCACTCTCCTCCATTTGTCAAAAAAAAAAAAAATATCTACCTCTATATTTCCTAGAGTCACAGTCAAACCTGATGATCTGATAATTATTCCCTATTGTACCACAAGAGTCTTATCACCATTTCTTTTCCCCAGGCTGGTCCCAATGGATTGCAAATCATTCACTGGTGACTCTACATTCCCCCACCCCATCTGGAACTAGGCTCCTTATTGAAATCTTGTAAGCCAGTCACTTCTTGAACTTATAGCCACCACACTCCCCCCGCCCCCCACCATTTTGAGTAGCCAATGTCTATGTTGCCCATCCCTGTCAACCCTGTGTACCGAACGGGTGGGAGTGAACCTTGCTGTAAAGATTTGTTCCCTTTTTTCACCTGCTACATTCATTGATCTCTAAATTCAGATGACCTGAATTTAGAGATCATCTGAAGAACAGATTTGATACATTAAACATTAAAGACCTAAGACCAGAAAAGTTGTTGGATGACATCAAGAACATCATACATGAATAAAGTTAAAAAGTCATTGAGAAGACAAGAAAGAAGGAAAAGGTCAAAAAGGATGTCAGAAGAGACACTGAAACTTGCACTCCAGCATAGAGATGCTAAAGCAAATGGAAGAAATGAGGAGGTCCAAGAGCTGAACAGAAAATTTCAAAGATCAGCTCAAGAAGATAAAGCCAAATATTACAATAAAATGTGCAAAGATCTGGAACCAGAAAACCAAAAAGGGGAAACACGCTCAGCATTTCTACAGCTGTGAAGAAAAAATTCAAGCCTCGACTTTCGTTACTGAAAGATTCTCTGGGCAAATTACTGAATGATGCAGAAAGCATCAAGAGAAGATGGAAGGAACACACAGAGTCACTGGACCAAAGTGAAATGGTTAATGTTTAACTGTTTCAAGAGACAGCATATGATCAAGAGCCTATGATACTGAAGGAGGAAGTCCAAAGTGCATTGAAGGAACTGGCAAAAAACAAGGCACCAGGAATTGATGGAATAAAAATTGAAATATTTCAAGAAAGTGAGGCAGCACAGGAGGTACTCACTCATCTCTGCCAAGAAATTTGGAAGACAACTATTTGATAAACTGATTGGAAGAGATCCATATTTGTGCCCATTCAAAAGAGAGGTGACTCAACAGAATGAGGAAATCATCGTACAATCCCTTTGATATCCCATGCGAGTACAGTTTTGCTAAAGGTAATAGAGAAATGGCTACAATCATACATTGACAGAGAATTTCCAGAGGTTCAAGTCAGATTCAGAAGAGGCCGTGGAACGAGGGATATCATTGCTGACGTCCGATGGATCTTGGCTAAAAGCAGAGAATATCAGAAAGATGTATACCTGTGCTTTATTGACTACGCAAAGGCTTTCGATTGTGTGGATCATGACAAGCTATGGAAAACATTGCGAAGTATGAGTATTCCAAACACTTAAGTGTGCTCATGAGGAATCTGTACCTGGACCAAGGGGCAGTTGTTTGAACAGAACATGTGTACATTGAGTGTTTTAAAATTAAGAAAGATGTGTGACAAGTTTGTATTCTTTCACCATACATATTCAACCTGTATGCTGAGCAGATAATCTGAGAAGCTGGGTTCTATGAAGAAAAATGTGGCATCATTAACAACCTGCAATATGCAGATGATGCAACCTTGCTTGCTGAAAGTGAAGAGGACTTAAAACATTTACTGATGAAGATCAAAGAGCACAGCCTTCAGTATGGATTGCATCTTAATATCAAGAAAAAAATCCTCACCACTGGACCAATAAACAACATTCTTATCAATGGAGAAAAGATTGAAGTTGTCAAGGACTTCATTCTTCTTGGATCAACTATCAACACTCACGGAAGCAGCAGTCAAAAGATCAAACAACGTACTGCATTAGGGAAATCTGCTGCATAAGACTTTTTTAAAGTGTTGAAGAGCAAAGATGTCAGCTTCAGGACTAAGGTGGGCCTGACCCAAACCATGGTATTTTTAATAATCTCATATAAATGTGAAAGCTGGACAGTGAATAAAGAAGACTAGAGAAGAATTGGTGCATTTGAGTTATGGTGTCGGAGGAGAATATTGAAAGTGCAATGGGCTGCCAAAAGAACCAATAGATCCGTTTTGGAAGAAGTGCAGCAAAAGTGCTCCTTAGAGCCCAAGATGGCCAAACTTCGTCTATCATACTTTGGATATATTTATCAGGAGGGACCAGTCACTGGAGAAGGATATCATGTTTAATAAGGTGGAAGGTCAGAGAATAAAAGGAAGACCCCCAATGAGATGGAATGACCAAGTAGTAGCATTGATGAACTCATGCATGGCAATGGTAGTGAGGTTGGCCCAAGATTGCTGTGTGTAAGGTCACTATGGGTCAGTACTGACTCGATGGCACCTAACAACAACAACAACAGCACATCCATTGAAAATCAGAACACGGAATGTACAAAGTATGAATCTAGGCAAATTGGAAGTTGTAAAAAATGAAATGGAACACATCAACATCGATATCTTAGGCATTAGTGAGCTGAAATGGGCTGGTACTGGCCATTTTGAAACTGATAACCACATGGTTTATTATGCATGAAATGACAAATTGAAGAGGAATGGTGTTGCATTCATTGTCAAAAACAATATATCCAGATCAGTCATGAGGTACAATGCTGTCTGTGATAAGATAATATCTATGCGCCTACAGGGAAGCTCAGTTAATACCACTAAGATTCAAATTTACGTACCAACCACTAAAGCCAGTGAGGATGAAATAGAAGAATTCTACCAACTTCTTCAATCTGAAATTTATCAAACATGTAATCAAGATTATTACTGGTGATTGGAATGCAAAGGTTGGGAGCAAAGAGGAAGGATCAGTTATTGGAAATTATTGCTTTGGTGATAGAAATGATGCTGGAGAATGCATGATAGAATTCTGCAAAGTCAATGATTTGTTCATCTCCTCTGTAACTTTGTCGAGTTTCTTTCTGGTTGTTCCATCCCTTTTCGAAAGTGACGTATTAAAATCTCCCACTATAATTGTAGATTTTTCTATTTCTTTCTTCAAGTCTAGTAAGATTTGCTTCATATATCTTGGTGCTTTTTCATTGGGAGAGTAGATATTTATTATGGTTATGTCATCTTGCTCAACTGACCCTTTGATCATGAGATAGTGTCCTTCTTTATCTCTTATGATGTTTATTGCCTTAAAGTTTACTTTATCAGAGATTAGAATTGCTACTCCTGCTAGTTTATTGTTGCACTTAGCTTGGTATATTTTTTTCCATCCTTTAACTTTTAGTCTGTTTTTGTTTTTGTGTGTAAGGTGTGTCTCTTTCAGGAAGCATATTAAAGGGTTTTTCTTATCCAAGCTGCCACTTTTTGTTTCTTCCCAGGGACATTCAATCCACTGACATTCAATGTAATTATCAATAGGTATATATTAATTGCTGCCATTATATTAAATTTTTGGTAGTGCTGTTCATTCCTTTGTTCTATATGTCTTCTTTTGCTGTGTTTGTGGGGTTTTTGTGCTATTTCTTGTCAGTTTCTTCTTAGTTTTCATGTTTGCTCATTCTGCTTGGAAGTTCATTTTCATGGTAAGTTGTGAAGTATAACTTTCTTAGTTGTTGTTATGTCGTGGAGTCGGTTCTGACCCATAGTGACCCTGCACAGGGTTTCCAAGGCTATAAATCTTTACAGGAACAGAAAGCCTCATCTTTCTCCCATGGAACTGCTAGTAGTTTCGAACTGCTGATCTTGAGGTTCACAGCCTGATTCGTAACAATTACGCTACCAGAGCTCCTTATAGACTATTAACTTTTCTCTCCACTTTAAGAGAATCTATTGTATCCTGTAATCTACCTGAATTCTTCACCACCTGGATCTCTATTCCTACATTTATCCCTTCTTTGACATTTATATTATTTTAATCTTTGGTTGACCTCCCAGTTGCTTTGAATTTGTTGTAATTTTGTTCTGTTCTGGACTCTGCTATCTGTAGTCTAAGTTCCATGTGGTGTTGCCACGTCTGTCAATCTCTGGTTGTTGTCTGTTCTTGCTGGTTTTGAGTCCAAAGAACTTCCTTTAGGATGTTTTGAAGTATTGGATTGTTTTTGATACAATCTCTTACATTGTTTATCCTGGAATGTTTTGATTGTACCAACGTATTTGATTGATAGTTTAGCTGGATAGACGATTCTTGGTTGGCAGATTTTTTCTTTTAGGATTTTGTATATATTTCCCTATTGCCTTCTTGCCTGCATGGTTTGTGCTGAATAGTCAGAGCTAAATCTGATTTGCTTGCCTTTGTAAGTGACACTTCTCTTCTCCCTGGCCGCTTTTAGGATTCTCTCCTTGTCTTTGATTTTGGAGAGCTTGATTATTTTATGTCTTGGTGACTTTCTTTTGGGGTCTATCCATCCTTGGGTACATTAGGCTTCCTGAATGTTTATCTTCTCATCTTTCAAGATGTTAGGGAAATTTTCTTCCAGAAGCTCTTCAACTATCTCCTATGTTGACTTCTCTAATTCTTCCTGTTCCAGAATGCCAACAATTCTTAAGTTGTTCCTCTTCATGTTATCCATCATGAACCTTAGACTCTCTTCAGATTGTTTAATCCATTTTTCTGCTTGCTCTTCTATCTTAGCAGTATTGAGAGCTTTGTCTTCCAGCTCATTAGTTCTGGCTTCCATCTATTCTATTCTGTTCCTTTTCCCTTTCAATGTATTATGCATTTCTGATATTTTATTATTAATCATCTAGACCTCTTTTTGCAGGTTTTGAATTGTTTCCAATGCTGTATTGACCTTGTTTGATTGCTCTTGTAGTACTTTCCTGATGTCTTCCTTATTTTCTTCCACTCCTTTTTGGAGCATTTGAATTTGTTTCCATATCATTCTTCTAAATTCTTTCTCAGGCAAATCCAATACCTGCTCTTCCTCTTTTGGGGAGCCTTTGTCTGTCACCAGTGCATTTGTCTCATTTACTCTTTTCTGTTTTTTGTACATGTTTTGAGATCATTTGTTGTGTTTGAGATCTTTTGTTTGTCATTTCTAGTAGATATGTGTGTTTTTAATGCTTAAATGGATATTTGTTGTTGTGTTATTAAGCTTACTGTGTGTCTCCTGCTGGATATAATCAGGAGATAGGCTTCCCTTTTCACATGTAATGCTTAGCAGTTGTTACTGGCTCTTGTCTCAATGGTGGAATATTATGGGGTATGCTTGTAGCTTGGCTCTATGGTCACGATTGCTGTCTCTTCATGATTAACATAGGAAGAAAAAGCTCCCAACGCCAGGAAATTGTGTGATAAAAAGGACCAAAAGCAGAAGCAATATAACAGCGGAGACAGAAACCACCACTTTTAAACAAAAATAAAACTGGCCAACTGTCCAATTGCCTTGCTACACAGCCAGTGTGTGTGCACCATAGAAGCCTCCAGCAGTGGGTGGGGTGTCTGCTTGCTCAGGTCCCTCCTCTAGTCACCACCATGGAGGAACACAGATAGATATTGAGAAGTTAATGGGAGAAAGCTTGTCCACTATTTTTGTCTCTGCATGTGCACAGCGTAATTCTTGAGATAGTTGCATCCTTTCATGTTGGGGTTTTACAGATTGTTCTATGGTTTGTCTATCAGGCCTGACGGGCCTGCTTTTTTATTGTTATATAAGTTGTAGTAAAGGGTCCTCTTGCACAAGTTAATTTTAGGGCTGTGACCCCAAGGCTGACGTCATAAGAAGCTACCAAGTTCTTTCTCTCTGTACCGTGGGAAAACTGTGGGGTCAGTGCTGGACTTTTTTTTTTTTTTTTGGTAGGAGGGTAGTACGCACCCACCAACCTGAAGGCATCTAGGCTGGGCAAAGAAGGCACAAGAGGGAATAGGAGGAAAAAAATGTGTCGAATCTCCTGCACCTCCTTTTGCAATTGTCACTGCACCACTTTTAGCACCGGTTCCCTGTGCCGGTCTGGCTGTAGTCCAGCCCTCTGAACTCTGTCCAGTTGGGGTGGCTGCAGAGGGAGTTCCATCTCCAGAGATTGCTAACTCATAGTCTTTTCCTTTATAGCATGATTTTTTTCACTTGTGAGTGCAGGAAACTGATGTCCTGGAACTTATGGCATATCCAGAGCTCTAGTGTTGTTCCATGAGCACAGCTTCTCTGGGTTTTCAATCCCTCCCTCACAGAGTCTTTCCTACCTGCCTGTCTCTGCTGCTGCCCAAACCAGAACTCCTCCCCCTGTACTATTATTTTAAGTAATACCCTGGGGTATAGGTTTCCCCACTGAGTTGAGTTCTGAATCAAATAAAATAGGCATAACACCCTATAGACAGATTTTGAAGAGAACCTCAAGTTCATATTACTCTCAGGATGAGGCTTTTGATGGAGCTCAAAAAAATGTCTCCATTTATTCTTCTGATTCTGAACCAGACCCTAATCTGCTGACATCAAGTTGATCCCTGCTCATGTTGTTGTTATTTGTTGTTAAGTGACATCAAGTCAATTATGACTCATAGCAACCCTGTATAGGACTTCCAAGGAGTGACTGGTGAGTTTGAACTGCCAACCTTGTGGTTCAAACTAACTTTGCAGTCCAGCACATGAACTCTCAGTGCTACACCAGAATTCCAGTAACCTAAAATACATGCAAAAGCTGGACAGTGAATAAGGAAGACCATAGAAGGAAGACAACTACATTTATAGTTGTGACAATTGCACTGATTCCTGATAACAACTACTCACAATTGAATCATAAAATCCTATCACCATTATCCCCTATTCCCTTTTCACGAGATCAATCTGGAAAAGAGGAAAACTAGTCAATGGGGAGTCTACCTTACACCTCTCATTATAAAAGTAAGCTCACTCTGGGAGTGGAACTCTGGCCAGGACACCACCTGTGATGACACAAAAAGAGTCTGTGCATAGGTGGAATCCTGGTCCTCATCCAGAAACTTTTGAGGTGGGAAACTTCCACTGAAAGAATAAGCAGACCAGCCAGAAATGGCTAGAAGAACAGAAGATACTTCTTGAAGGAAAGACCAGCAGGAAAAATCAAAAACAATAATGGCAGTCTGATTAACTACTACAAGAACAAGCAAGTTGTTCCCCAAGGAGCCATCAAGGCAAGTAGTCAGGTCCCCTCATGGCAAACCCCTTCCCAAGACTAAAACTCAAGGTAGGTAGATATGTAGTCTTGCTCATGCCCACGTTGGTCACCAATAAGGGGAAGTGGGAGAAAAATATCAATGAAGTTGTGAGCTAAGTCTGACTTCTGTCATTCTGGTTTGAGACATGATTGGCCTGCAGTATGGTGAGACCTAGGGACTCCTGGGCCCAGAGACAGGGACATGGTCCCTGTCTAGCAGAGAGTGAAACATCTGGCTGATATGAAGTGAGGGGAGATGCACAAGAACACCCACATTTGCAGATTGTACCCATTTGACCTGGCTTCAATGGCTGGATGATCAGAACTCGACTAGAGGAAGAAAGAAGAGGAAAAAAAGAGTAATCCACTACAATTTGATGAACTTGACCTATGCTTGTGGATGTAGTAGCTCAAAAGAGGAAACAAATCTTTACACTGAGGCTCAATCCCCACCTCCTTGGTGCACAGGGTGGACAGGGATGAGCAACTTAGACATTGGCTATGCAAAATGAGGGGACTACAAAGGTACAAAGTGACCGGCTTACAAGCTTTCAAGAGGAGCCTAGTTTCAGATGGTACTGGGGGGAAGGTAGAATCTTCACTGAGTGGTTTACAACTTGTCTGGATGGGGCTGGTGAAAGGAGATGGGGATGAGACTCTTGTGGCTCAATAGTGAATAATTTCTATCAGGGCTGATTGTCAGTGTTGCAAATGTAAAGGTAGATGTTTTGTAACAAAAGGAGGAGAGTGGCTGATCTTGCAGTCCAGGAGTGGAGGACCCTGAGACCATCAAGAAAGAGCAGAGTGTAGGATCCTATCCAGAGAAGGATTGACATCAGAGATGGAGGCAGAGAAAATGACATGGAGAGATGGAGCAGCTGGAAACACTGGACTCAGGGAGGGAAAGGGTCTCTGTGTTGATGGCCTGGGGGCAGGCTTGCAGGGTATATGCTTTGGCTGTTTGATGATGAATGCAGAGAATTGTAATCATTGCAATGAAATGAAATAAGATAGGATGAATGTAAAGCTAATGTTCTCCCATGTAAACTATCACATAATTCACAATAAAAACTTAAAAAAAAAAAAAAAACTAAGCTCACTCATGAAAGCTTGCAAGCCAACCACTTCATGCAGTAACAGCCCCCATTTTTGATGCCAATGTATAAATTGACCATAATTATCAACCCAATATACTGAGAAGACAAGCTTGATCCTTTATATAAAGAATTCTTCCCTTTTGGTTGGAATTTTGAACAACTAAATCCATAAGCAAAGGTCCAGTTCATCAAACTGTAACAATTTATACTAGCTCCTGTATTAAAATACTCTATATAATCAAGTTCTGATCAGCTAGCCATCCAAGACAGGTCAAATGGGTACTATCTGAGTATTGAAGAGTTCTTGCACTTGCACCCCTCTTCAGACCAGCTGGCTGCTTCACTCTCAGCTCTAGTCCCTAGTGGCTAGGTCTGTGTCCATGGACTCCGGAGTTCACATAACTCCTTAAACTTCAGACCGGCCAGCCCTTCCTTTTCTCTCTTTCATATCAAGGTCAACAAGTATCAATGAAGCATGGCTGAATTCAGCACATGTGTTATGGTTGCATTTCCTTCACTTCCACTCAAAAGTAGACCAGGGTGGTCACCAGTGGGCATACTAGACTGTTCATGGGTTCCCTTTGAGTTTAATTTTAGAAAGGTGTTTAGCCTGATGAGCTGACTTGTCTTGCCTTGATGGCTCCAAGAAAACTGCTTTTTTGACATTCTAGCAGCCAAACAGTCTGATTTTTTTCCTGCTGTCTTTCAAGGAGCATATTCTGTTCTTTTAGCTGTTTTAGGTTGGTCTGCATGTCTTTTCAAGTGGGAATGTCCCATCTCAGAAGGCTTTGGGTGGGGTTCAGGATTCCGTCAAAGGCCCTCTACTCCATAAAGGCTTAACAAGAAGCCTATTTTCTTGGGAAAATTCTAATTCCCCTTTTAGGTACTCTAATTACTAATCTTTGATATCTCATGCGAGGAAAGTTTTACTGAAGGTAATACAGAAATGGCTGCAACCATACAATGAAAGAGAACTTCCAGAGGTTCAAGCCAGATTCAGAAGAGGATGTGGAATGAGGGATATCATTGCTGACATCACCTGGATCTTGGCTGCAAGCAGAGAATAGCAGAAAGATGTTTACTTGTGCTTTATTGACTACACAAAGGCTTTCAATTGTGTGGATCATGACAAGCTATGGACAACATTGAGATGCATGAGTGTTCCAGAACACTTAATTGCGCTCATGAGGTACATGTACATAGACAGAGAGGCAGTTGTTTAAACAGAACACAGGAATAGTATAAAATTAAGAAAGGTGTGCACCAGGGTTGTATTCTTTCACCAAAGTTATTCAACCTGTATGATAAGCAAATAATCCGAGAAGCTGGTTTATATGAAGAAAAACGTGGCATCAGAATTGTAGGGAGACTTATGAACAATCTGCAGTATGTAGATGATACAAACTTGCTTGATGAAAGTGAACAGGACTTAAAATACTAATGAAGATCAAAGAGCACAGCCTTCGGTATGGATTGTATCTCAATGTTAAGAAAACAAGAATCCTCACCACTGCACCAATAAACAACATTCTTATCAATGGAGAAAAGACTGAAGTTGTCAAGGACTTCATTCTTCTTGGACCAACTATCAACACTCAGAGAAGCAGCAGTGAAGAGATCAAACGACGTATTGCATTAGGCAAACCTGCTGCACAAGACCTTTTAAAAGTGTTGAAGTGCAAAGATGTCAGCTTGAGGACTAAGGTAAGCTTGACTCAAGCTATGGTATTTTCAATAACCATATTTCATATTTGAAATATGGTATTTCAGGGTAAAAACACTGGTTGGTGGGAGTTAAAAAAAATCTAGACAGTGAATAAGAAAGACCATAGAAGAAATGATGCTTTTGAGTTATGGTGATGGAGGAGAATATTGAAAGTACCACAGGTTGCCTAAAGAACCAACAGATCTGTGTTGGAAGAAGTGCAGCCAGACTGCTCCTTAGAAGCTAGGATGGCCAGACTTTGTCTCTAATACTTTGGACATATTGTCAAGAGGGACCAGTCACTGGAGAAGGATATTATGTTTGGTAAGTTGGAGGGTCAGAGTAAAAGAGGAAGAACCCCAGAGAGATGGATTGGAAAAACGGCAGCATCAATGGGCTCAAGAGTAGCAACAATTGTGAGGTTGGCCCCGGACAGGGCAATGTTTCGTTCTGTTGTACACAAGGTCACTATGACTCGGTACTGACACCTAGCAACAACAATCACTCATAGGATGAAATGGGTTTCCAAGTTTTCTGTAATCATAATTCCCAATATTCATTTCTATCACACCTCAATGTCTGTTTTACAATAGCAGGCAAGGGAAACCAATATCCACAAAGCAGTCACATCCCTTATCATTATTTCCCCTCCTTTACGCATTCAGACTATGTCTTGATTCTTGTATCACAGAGCACTGTTGTTCCAAGGTTACGTATACTTCACTATTTACCTCTATCCCATTTATCCCATGCATACCTTCCTAAGCCTTACTCTAGCTTCATTGTTTATCTACCAGAGGGAATGGTTTTTGAAAGCTGAATAAGCAAATTTTTAACCAAGATTTTTAAACCAAAAACTTTATATAACTAAAGGAGTAATTACTTTGCCATTATTGCATAAATATAAAAGTTTAATAATTAGGAGGTAATGGCTGGCTGTGTAGTCATAGCCAACTTTAGAGTCTACAAGGGTATGAATCTCTGTTTATTTTTGAGAAGTTAAAAACTAAATTAAAATATATTAAATGCCTTGCAAAATTATTAGATCCAATTTGAAAAATAATGTGGGAGGATGAAAAATAAGAAAATCAGTTTGGTTTTGACCTTCCATCATGTACAGTCTGAGCTACTGTGGTTAATGAAGTACATTATCCAATTGGAAAAAAATAGGTGAAAGCACTTCTTGACCTGACAAAGCTAGAGTGACTTCATGTGGGAGTTGAAGGGACAGGTTTTAAATGCCAAATGCATCTTTACCATCAGCTCTCATGTCATGGTGTGCACTCCAGGCAACTAGATCTTGCAAACTGTCATTTGGACCAAGCTGATTTATTTAAAACAAATTAGAATATATATTTCACAAGTCATAAATTTCACATTGCAATATTTTCATGTGCTATTATTATTACTACCATCCTCTCATTTAAAATGCATAAAACCAATTTCAAAAGAAAGCAGTTTCAAGGCATGCTAAAGGCTTACACTAAACAATGTTGTAATATAATCATATATAGGACAAAACTGTTGGTCTGTGGACAAGGCTGGTTGTTCAAGCCTACCAGTGCTTACACAAGAGAAAGTGAGGCTTTCTGCTTTGTCAAATATTTACAGTCTCAGAAAGCCTATACAGAATCATGAGTCAGAACCAACTAAATGGCACTTAACAACAAGTGATTCCAAAATATTAGGAGGTAAACTCCAAAGAAAAAGGAAAATGCATACTGTACTACTTAACCCACCACATCCATAGTTATGGAGTATATTAGGGAAGTTAACATGTTACAATTCAGGACTGAAATGCTCAGGGTATAGTTCTTCCAGTCACGACAGCATCCCCTCAGACATGCCTGGGGCAGGCCTCTCTCTGGTCCTTAGCACCATGGCCTGGCCTCTGCCCTGCTCTAACAGTGTTAGAAAGCTCATTTAATATGGCTGAAAAAATGCCCAAAGGAACCACCCACCATAAGGCTCTGACTGAAGATACTTGACTCTAGTTTCATAAGTTAGGAAACCTAATTCTCCAGTTAAGTTCCTGGAGGTAGGCCACTCTGTAAATGAGCCTCCTATCTACAGGCATTCAGCTTTCCTTGCTCTGTATGTCAGGAAGTCCTCTGTTCTGTCTAGTTCCTCAGCTCATGGTTCTGCTGCAGTTCCTCTGACACTCCTCTGATATCACAGGGTTCTGTCGCAGGGTCTAGGAGGTTCAAAGTACATGGATACCAGGGTCCAAAGGACATATTCTCCTCTTGGCTCTTCCTTGTTTGATGGTGATGAGATTCCCCACCCTGCTTCTGAAATGGCTCATTTTCTATTAGCAATGGAGTTTTAAGTTTTCACAATTAACCCAGTTAACAATCACTCACAATCAAATCATAAAATCTTATCATCATCTTATCCCATCTTTTCTTATCCAGACCTAGCAGGGTAAAAACACTGGTTGGTGGGAGTTACAAAGAGCATGGGTAGAAATAATTCACTGCATTGCAGGCCACACCCTGGCTCTTTAAGTCATAGGTCCTTTCTCACTTCAAGGATTAACTTTCATATAACAATCATTTTAACTGAACATGCATATGAAAATTTGTAAGCCAGCCACTTCATTCCTGCACTGCAACTGGTCTTACAGAATAAGGGTATACAAAACAAAAATTTCAAGGTCTAGAGTTACTTAATTCAGTGACATAATCAAGGATTTTTGCCCTCTTTCTTTTCACTTTGCCACTCTCAGAATGTTGTTTTCATCTGTAAATCTGTCTCATCATGACCACAAGGTGGTTGCCACTGCTACAGGCATCAACAAACAAACAATCAGAAAGTTCAGAAGAAGAGTTACTTCATACAAGCCTCTAATTATCAAGGGGAGAACTCCAGAATCTCTCTATATGACTGCCTAGGTGCACAATTCACAACTCCAGAGGGAAAAGTCACATAAATCACAATGAGCATGATATTTGCAGAGGTAGCCATAAGTAGTAGACCTGGAAACCCTTTCTCAGAAGTCTTCTAGTAGAATTTCTCTCAGAATTGGGGACTGAGTACTAGTCATGCCCTAGCTGTTGGGGAATTTGGAAAAGCATGTTTCTTGTATGTTCATCCTTTATCATAAAAGACAGGTTCCATCAGACAACCTTTTGACCACACTTTGGGCATATCTAATATCTTCTTTTTGCCTCAGTTTCCTCTTAAGTGAATTTGGATTAAAAGCAGTGAAGATTTAATGAGAAAAGCAGTTCAGTAAGATATAGTAAAAAGGAGCTCTGGTAGCATAGTGGTTACGAATCGGGCTGCTAACCTCAGGGTCAGCAGTTCGAAACTACCAGCTGTTCCACGGGAGAAAGATGAGGCTTTCTGCTCCCATAAAGATTTCCAGCCTCAGAAACCCTGTGCAGGGTCGCTATGAGTCTGAACCTACTCCACAGCACATAAGAACAAGAAGATATAGTAAAAGCCACAAAAATATACATAGATTTGGACCTCATAACACTACTTCAGAAAAACCAATACTAAAAAAATACTGCAAAATAAATGATCAAATCAAATACATGCAAGAATATGGTAACGGTTATTGTTTTGAAGTATAAAACACTAACACACTTTGAGGACATTCATTCACTATATGATGGTGTAATGGTTAGTGTTAACTGCTAACCAAAATATTGACAGTTCAAATCCACCCAGCAGATGCATGGTACAAAGAGAAGGCAACCTGATCCCATAAAGGTAGCAGCCAAGAAAGTCCTAAGGGATAATTCGACTCTGTCAAACGTGGTTACTATCAGTTAGAATCTACTCAAAAGCACTCCGTAACAACAGTAACACAGAAATAATTAATTTTGCTAGTATCAAATATTGCTAAGTGCTGCCAAGTTTGTTCTATAAGACTCACAGCGATACCGTATAGCATTTCCAAGGAGCAGCTGGTGGGTTTGAACTGCTGACTTTGTGGTTAGCAGACAAGTGCTTACCCTAATAACTCAACAGTCTTTTAAATTTTCAGATAATGTATATGTGTTCAATGCCAACACTCTACAAAACAGGAATGTGTATATATCATGACTATGTGCCATAAAGTTGGTTCCAACTCATAGCGACTCTGTAAAGGATTTCCGAGGCTGGAAATCTTTATGTGAGCAGCATCTTTCTCCCATGGAACAGTTGGTAGTTTCAAACTGCTATTCTTGAAGTTAACAGCCCAGAAAAAAAACAAAAATAATAATACTACCATTGATAAAATTCTGACTAACAGCAATCCTGTAGGACAGAGTAGAACAGTTTTTTATGGTTTCCTAGACTTCAAATCTCTATGAGATGATATAGTCCTCTCTTTCTCACATGGAGTGGCTGCTGGGTTTGAACCACTGACCTAGTGATTAGCATCCTGGTGTTTCAACACTGTGCCACCAGTGTTCCTTATAGACAGGGAACCTGTCCTCAAAAAGACTGAAAAAGTATTGGGTTAGGCAGACCATTAAAGGTGTAGCCTCACTTTAAAAAACTATCGTTGTTGTTGTTGTTAAGCAGTGTCGAGTCAGTTCCAACTCGTAGCGACCCTATATAGGGTTTCCAAGGAACAGCTGGTGAGTTTGAACCACTGACCTTGCAGTTCAAACTAATTGTTGTTGTTATGTGCCATCGAGTCGGTTCCGACCCATAGCGACCCTGTATAGGGTTTCCGAGGGTGTAAATCTTTACGGGAGTAGAAAGCCTCATCTTTCTCCCGCAGAGCAGCTGGTAGTTTCGAACCGCTGACCTTAAGGTTCGCAGCCCAATTCGTAACCACTACACTACCAGAGCCTAAAAATGCTGAATATTTGTTTCAAAAAGACAGATTAAAGCTGAATGCTGTGAATAAACATTTGAACCAGAAAAACCTTGGATATAGAAACAAGTATTAAAGACTGTGGAGATAGGAACTAATATTAAAGTTCACTCACAATATTTTCTGTATGATGTTGTGCAATTTACAAAATGCATTCACATCCATGACTAGTAAGAGAGACATTGAGATACATAATTTGTAGGTGAATAAACTACAGCTTAAAGAAATGATGTCAGTTAACCAATGTCAAATGGGTAAATTAATAAAATAAGACTCAAACACACAACTAAGAGAAGGAATTCAAGCTTAGAAACTATTAAATAATGTGACAACCACACATAAAAACCAATCTTTCCTTTATAACCATATAAGTTATTTCTTCTATTCAATGATCTGTGCTTTAAGGGGAAAAATATAATAGTTTAT
This sequence comes from Chrysochloris asiatica, assembly GCF_000296735.1. Lineage (NCBI taxonomy): Eukaryota > Metazoa > Chordata > Mammalia > Afrosoricida > Chrysochloridae > Chrysochloris > Chrysochloris asiatica. The sequence continues at coordinate 2,972,985 of NW_006408802.1, forward strand.
TTTCTGTATATCTTGTAACAATTAGACGATAAAACATAATTAACAACAAAAATTGAAACAGTCACTGGCAAAAGATTAAAATACAGACATCTTCAAGGGAAGACATTGTTCCTAATGTTGTCACTAGAAGGGGTTTAGGATTATTCTTTTCCTTGCAAAGAACAGAAACCTTGATATATGGATCAACTTGTCTAAAACACATCACTATTGAAAGATTCTCTGGGGAAATTATTGAATGATGCAGAAAGCATCAAGATAATATGGAAGGAATACACAGAGTCACTATACTAAAAGCAAATAGTTAATGTTCACTCATTTCAAGAGGTAGCATATGATCAAGAGCTAATGATACCAGGAGGAAGTCCAAGGTACATTGAAGGAATTGGCAAAAAAAATAAGTCACCAGGAATTGATGGAATGAAAATTGAAATCTTTCAAGAAAGTGAGGCGGCACAAGAGGCACTCACTCATCTTTGCCAAGAAATTTGGAAGACAAATATCTGGCTAACTGATTGGAGGAGATCCGTATTTGTGCCCATTCCAAAGAGAGGTGACCCAGTGGAATGCAGAAATCATTGGACAATGTCTTTGATATCCTATGTGAGTAAAGTTTTGCTAAAGGTAATACAGAAATGGCTACAATCATACAATGACAGAGAACTTCCAGAGGTTCAAGCCAGATTCAGAAGAGGCCATGGAATGAGGGATACCAGCGCTAATGTCCGATGGATCTTGGCTGAAAGCAGAGAGTATCAGAAAGATGTTTACCTGTGCTTTATTGACTATGCAAAGGCTTTTAATTGTGTGCATCATGACAAGCTATGGACAACATTGCGAAGTATGAGTATTATGGAACACTTAATTGTGCTCATGAGGAATCTGTACATGACCAAAAGGCAGTTGTTCGAACAGAACATGGGAACACTGAATGGTTTAAAATTTAAAAAGGTGTGCAACAAGGTTTTATTCGTTCACCATACTTATTCAACCTGTATGCTGAGCAAAGAATACGAGAAGCTGTGTTCTATGAAGAAAAACATGGCATCAGGATTGGAGGAAGACACATTAACCACCTGTGATATGCAGATGATACAACCTTGCTTGCTGAAAGTGGAGAAGACTTAAAACATTTACTGATGAAGATCAAAGAGCACATCCTTCAGTATGGATTACATCTGAATGTAAAGAAAACAAAACTCCTCACCACTGGACCAATAAACAACATTCTTATCAATGGAGAAAAGATTGAAGTTGTCAAGGACTTCATTATTCTTCGATCAACTATCAACACTCATGGAAGCAGCAGTCAAGAAATCAGACAACGTATTGCACTGGGCAAATCTGCTGCACAAGACCTGTTGAATGACAAGTGTTGAAGAGCAAAGATGCCAGCTTGAGGAATAAGTTGTGCTTGACCCAAGCCATGGTATTTTCAATTACCCCTATGCATGTGAAAGCTGAACAGTAAATAAGGAAGACAGTAGAAGAATTGATGTTTTGAGTTATGGTGTTGGACGAGAATATTTAAAGTGCCATGAGCTGTCAAAAGAACCAATAGATC
>NW_006408802.1:2974645-2977909 GCF_000296735.1 Chrysochloris asiatica
ATGTTTGGTAATGTGGAGGGTCAGAGAAAAAGAGGAAGACCCCCAATGAGATGGATTGGCCAAGTGGGAACATCGATGGACTAAAGCGTGGCAATAAGAGTGAGGTTGACCCAGGACCGGGCAGTGTTTCATTCTGCTGTTCAAGGTTGCTATGGGTTGGTACCAACTTGATGGCACCTAACAACAACAACAACAACAGTAGTAGGGAATCAGATCTCTGCATTTCAATCCAAGATTATTTTTCCATAATAGAATACAGTACTTTGCCACAATAATGAGCACTCCTGATAACTTTCAAGAAGTCATTTTTTACTGGAGAAAAAGTTGACATCCCTTAGTAAGCAGATCTTACCACTCAGCTCCCTTGGGAACAGCCAACATTTTTTCTTTTATGTAGTAAAAATATTATACCCTAACCTGTAGATTCTAAAAGACTGAATGAATATTATTACATCTTTTATAATCCAATTTTAAAAAACAACATGTAAGAAGCTATCTCCACCATTTGTTGTCAGTTTGTCATGTTGTTGTGGCTTGTGTGTAGCTGTGAATCTGAAAACTATGCTACGGGTATTTGAAATACCAACAGAGTCACCCATGTTGGACAGGTTTCAACTGGGCTTCCAGACAAACACAAACTAAGAAGAAGAAGGAACGTACTGCTTCCGAATATTTAGTTATTGAAAACCTTTTGAATAGTACCAGAATATTAAATACTAAAACATGATGAAGAGTAGCAGAATATTGTCAGATATAGCGCCGGAAAATTAGCCCCCTCAGGTTGCAAGGCACTCAAAATGCAACTTGAGAAAAGTTGCCTCCTCAAAGTAGTTGAAAGTGATGACGTGAATGGAGCAAAGCCCTTTGGGCATTCATTTGCTGATGCGGCACAACTCAAAATGAAGACAAACAGCTGTGAACATCCATTAAAAATTGGACCATGGGATGTACAAAGTATGAATCTAGGAAAATAGGAAATTGTCAAAAAGTAAATGGAACACAAACATTGGTATCCTAGGCATTAGTGAGCTGAAATGGATTGTTATTGGCCATTTTGAATCTGTCAACCCCATGGTTTACTATGCCGTCACTGTCAAGTGAACAGGAATAGAATCACATTCATCATCAAAAAGAACATAATCGAGATCTGTCTTGAAATAGAACTGTCTGGGATAGGATAATATCCTATGCCTACAAGGAAGACTAGTTAATAGTCAAATTTACACACCAACATTAAAGCCAGTGATGATGAAATTAAAGAACTCTACCAACGTCTTCAATCTCAAATTGGTCAAACATGCAATTAGGATAAATTGATAGTTACTGGTGATTGGAAAGCAAAAGTTGCCAACAAAGACGAAGGGATCAGTTGTTGGGAAATAATGCCACAGTGTTAGAAATTATGCTGGAAACTGCATGATAAGAATTTTGCAAGACCAATGACTTCTTCATTACAAATACCTTTTTAAGCAACATAAAATAAATAAATAAATAAATAAAAACTGTACACATGAAATCACCAGACGGAATACACGGAAATCAAATTGATTACATATGTGGAAAAAGACAGTGGTAAAGCCCCATATCATCAGCCAAAGCTAGGCCAGGGGCAGACTGTGGAACAGACCACCAATTGCTCATGCAAGTTCAGGCTGAAGATGAAGAAAATTAAAACCAGTTCATAAGAGCTAAAATATAACCTTGACTATATCCCACCTGAATTTAGAGATGATCTACAGAGCAGCTTTGATGCACTAGATACTAAAGATCAAAGACCAGAAGAGTTGTGGGATGAAATCAGGAATATCATATAGGAATACAGCAAAAGGTCACTAAGAAGACAAGAAAGAAGGAAAAGATCAAAATGGATGTCAGAAGGGACTCTGAAACTTGCTCTCCAATGTACAAATGCTAAAGCAAATGGAAGAAATGAGGAGGTACAAGAGTTGAACAGAAATGTTCACAGGGCAGCTCAAAAAGACAAAGTCAAATATTATAACAAACTGTGCAAAGGTTTGTAGTTAGAAAAACAAAAGAGAAGAACACACTCAGTATTTTTCAAGCTGCAGGAAGTGAAGAAAAAAATCAAGCCTCGATTTGTGATATTGAGGGATCCTATGGGCAACATACTGAATGATGCTGAAAGCATCAAAAGAAACAGAAGGAATACAGAGACTCACCATACCAAAAAGAAATGGTCAATGTTTAAACTTTTCCAAGAGATAGCATATGATCTAGAGACAATGATCCTAAAAGACAAAGAAAGTCCAAGGTGCATTGAATGCATTGGCAAAGAAAAGTCATGGGAAATAGTTGGAATATATATTGAAATCCTCCACAAACTTATGCAGCACTGGAGGCACTCACTCATCTATGTCAAGAAATCTGGAAGAAAATTACCTGGCCAATTGACTGGAAGAGATCCACACTTAGGCCCATTCCAAAAAGAGGTGACCCAATGGAACACGCAGATCATCAGACAATATCATTGACATCCCATGCAAGTACAGTTTTAGTAAATATAATACAAAAGTAGCTGAAACCAGACATTGACTGAGAACTTCCAGAGGTGCAAGCCAAATTCAGAAAAGGATGTGGAATGAGGGATTTCACTGCTGGTATCAGATGTATCTTGGCTGAAAGCAGAGAATACCTGAAAGATTTTTACCTATGCTTTACTGAGTATGTAAATCCCTGGATTATGTGGATCATGCCAATCTGCAGACAACAGTGAGAAGAATAAGTATTCTGAAACACTTAATTGTGCTCAAGAAGAACATATAGAGGACAACAAGCAAGATGGCGAATCGGGTGGACGTATAGCAGAGAGCTCCGCCAACAACAACACAGAATACCTGACCAAGCGGTTTCAGGGGCTGGTCCCAGAACTCTGAAGCGCATATAAAGGAATACTTAGAAGGTTGGAAGGCTCACAGCTGGGGGAATCTGTGGCAGAAGCAAGAAATCTATTGCTTTCTAGTCCGGGCTGCTTGGCTGCACCAGGAGCTGCCATCTTGGGTGAGACCACGTGGGGGAAGGATCGGAGCGGCCACAGACACCTGGCAGAACTGCTGAGATAAAGGTGTGGACATTCTTTTCTTTTGGTATCTTCAGTGGTCCCTTGCTGTCTGCGCACCTCCATTCTGGTGACTATAGGGATGCCTGAGCTAGTGGGAACCCCAGCCCCACCCTCGGAGGGTTCTACTACGCATGCGCACAGATCTCCTCAAAATTTAAAGAGACAGTTTCCAATTAAAACCAAAC
>NW_006408802.1:2982634-3006786 GCF_000296735.1 Chrysochloris asiatica
AAACTGATGATGTGCCCTGTAAACTTTCACTCAATCCACAATAAAAACCTTAAATTAAAAAAAAAAAAAAAAGAAGAAGAAGAACATGTACACCAACCAAGAGGCAGTTGTTAAAACAGAACAAGGAAACACCTAACGGCTTTAAATTAGGAAAGGTGTACACTGAGAAGTTGGGTTATATGAGGGAAAATATGACATCAGGACTGGAGGAAGACTCATTAACAACCTTATGCAGTTGATATAATGTTGCTTGCTGAAAGTGAAGAGGATTTAAAATACTTACTGATAAAGATCAAAGACCACAACCTTCAGTATGGTCTTTGGATTGCATCTCAACGTAAAGAAAACAAAAATCCTCACCACTGAATCAATAAACAACATCCATATAAATGGAGAAAAGATTGAAGTTGTCAAAGACTTCACTTTGCTATCAACCATCAACACTCAAGGAAGCAGCAGTCAAGAAATCTAACGAAAGGACTCTTCAAAGTGTTCAAGAGCGAAGATGCCAGTTTGAGGATTAATGTGCACCTGACCCAAGCCATAGTATTTTCAATTACCTCATATATATGGGAAAGTTGGACAGTGAATAAGGAATACCACAGAAGAATTGATGCATCTGAGTTATGCTGTTAGAGAATATTGATAGTACCATGGGCTGCCAAAAGCACACACTTTGTTGGAAGAAGTTAGCTAAATTATTTCTTGGAAGCCCTGGATAGCCAGACTTCATCTCTTATTCTTCATACATATTATCAATCAGGAGGGAGCAGTAACTGGAGAAGGACATCATGTTTGGTAAATTTGAGTGTCAGAGAAAAAGAGGAAGTCCCCAATGAGATGGACTCACAGTGGCAGGAGCAATGGACTCCAGCATAGCAACAGTTATGAGCATTGTTTCATTCTGCACAGCATTGTTTCATTCTGCTGTGCATAGAGTCACTATGAGTCAGTACCAACTCGGTGCCTAACAACAAAGAAGCTATCCACAATAATATTTCGTTATTATTGTTGCTGCTTGAGAGCTGCCATAGTGTAGGCCTCCAAGTCAAAGCAACGCCACACACAATGAAATGAAGCACTGTTCAATCTTGTACCATCCTTAAGATTGTTTATGGATCCATAGGGTTTTCATCAGTTGATTTTTAGAAGTAAATCACCTAGTTCAATTTATTCTAGAAAAGCTCCATTGTACCCCTCAGCATCATTGCAACAACATGCAGGCCTCCACTGACAATCAGCTGTGACTGACAATGAGAGCACTGACTCAGAAGAGGACTCAGATCTCCTACATGTAAGGTAGATTCTACCATGGAACACCAAAATTATCTGAAGCTAAATAAATTAATACGTTAAGCCTGATAGTGTCTTACAATATTTTGAAAGGGCAAAATAGATGTCATGTGTTATTGTTAAGTGCCATCAAGTCAGTTCCCAAGCACAGCAACACTGTGTGGGGTTTCTGACAAGCACCTGGTAAATTTGAACCACTGACTTTGAAACTCAAAACAACCTCTGGTCCAGTGTTTATCTACAGTACCAGACCAAAACTCCAATATCATGTGTGGAAGGTGCATATTATAAATAAATACATGTAGTTATTGGTCACACTAATTTTCACATTTTGGTTCTCAGGTTTTCTATGCCAAAAATTACAGTGTGTCTTTATTTTATTTTTTATTTCCAGACCATGTCTGGGAGTAAATATGATATGCTTTATAATTTCAACTCATTTTCATTTCTATAACCTTGTCAAAACCAAAGGTTCTGTGTTTCTGAATTTGGCATTAAAACATCTATCTATTGGCATCCTTAAATCTCAAGTATTCATAAAGGTTAACTCATAAAGAATTTACAAGTCACTCTATTATTTAGGGTGTTAGCAATCAACAGGGGTCTCTATAAGAGAATACACATTTTTCTCTCATAAAAAAAAAAAAAAAACTATTTTAAAGGTCTCAGTCACTCATTTTTGACAGAAAAGATTTTCATTCCTACTGTTATATAATTTCAATCACAACCACTCCCAAGTATTTAAACCCAAAGAACATACACTGAAATGAACTACTAACCAAAATGCATTATCAACCCTATCCACTCCTTTTATAGATTATTAATTTGATGTTACTTAAAAAAAGACAGAGCTACAAAGTTATTTGTGGCTTTTTTCAGGACTTAAGAAGCATATGAACTTAGAAAGCCATGACAAGCAGTTCAACCTCATAAAATATACTGTTTGTGACTGTCTTTTAAGGACACCAAATTTTCTGTATATTCACTTGCATATTTACACAACAGAGTATAACAACAACTATGCTTAATATTAAACTTGAAATCTATGCTTTATTCTTAGTAGACATCAATGGCATTGCTTTATGTGCATATTTCTGGCACAGACATAGGGCATAGGATTCCCCAGCTCATCCAAGACAATGGTTTTTAATGTAAAGTTTTGCTTTTGGTTAGTTAGATATGTGTCGTTTTGTTTTTTAACAAGAAAGAAATAAAAAATGAGTTGAATGATCATCCTGGTATTAGAATGTGAATATAATCAAAGATCTCAATCCACAATTAGTACAGAGGATTAGCAACCCATTCTGTAACAGGAAACCTGAGGGGATAATTGGAATAAAGGAGCTCAAGCAGCATGCTAGTTCATTTCATCTTTCAGGGGAGAACTTTAAGAAATACTTTACCACAAAATGTATGCTCTAAAACTGGCATTCTCATTTTTTTCCCCACCTGCACCCTCTTCTATACATGTAATCTATAAAGAAAACTGCATTGAGAAACCCTAAGGAAGTCTTCAGTATGTTAAAATAACTCTAATGGTAGTGATTGCCTGATTTTGAAATGTCTTACTGTACATTGTTCTGTGTCACGTAATAGTCATGTTACTGTGTTGGTAATAAGCCTTCTCGGAGACTTAATGCTTTTTTCAAAAAGCTCTTCCTCATTTCTCTGAGCCACCTGGGCAGAAAGTGCATTTGCCAATCTTTCCCTCATGTCCCTTCAAGAAATGAGAAGCTTCTAAAGGATCCCACCTAATTTGGAGATACACTTTTTTTGGGAATTTATTTAGTTTCTACCTGGATTCCAGATTTCAGAAGCACTTACTGATGATTTCCTCACGTGTAGAGAGAAGTCCTTGAAATGAAACCAAGAACGGGTCCATTTTTAACCATAATGGTCTTTGTGTCCCTCCAAATACAAAATCTTCACTGTTTTAATAAATGAATACCACAACCAACATAAAGTCAGTTCCATCTATGGCGACCTCATGTGTATCTCATGAAAACTGTGCATCATAGGGTTTTCGTGGCCAGCTTTTTGGAAGCAGATTACCAGGCTTTTCCTCTGAGATGTCTCTGCAGTTGATTTAAACCTCAAATTTTGCAATTTGCAGTTAAGCAACATTAACTATTTTTATTACCTAGGAACTCCTTAGTATACAAAGTACCTTATCAATTGAGTCTTATTGAGAGGCATATAAAAACTAAAGTCTGATTATCTCAAAGTAAATGTCTTTTAAATTTTAACAGCTGAAATTCCTATTATTGATGACCAGAGTAATATTTTCAAGTAAGAAGGCATTAAAAACTCCCTGAAAAACAAAGAGCTCTACAAAAATAATAATAATTGCCTATGCATAAAGCATACTAAAATGTGGTATGATTTTTGAGCAATAGAGTGTTTTTTAAAAAGGAAATCCACTTGTCCTTGAATCATGCAACACTTACTTTTGAGAGAAATGGGGTTCATGTTAATAGACTTAAACATATGTTAATATGTTTTATTCTTAAGAATCCAAATATACTACGTGGTTTTTCAACGAATGATAATTATTTATCATCCTATCATAAAACCTGTTTATTAGTTTTATGTTTTAGAAACTTGTAGATACACAATAGTAGTTACAAATGCAATGATAATTATATTTTGAGTATATAGGAATATATAGGAAGAGAGGGAGAGAAAGTTAGTCCCTAAGTAGTACATATGGTTAAGGTCCCTGAAAGGTAGGAGATTCAAGTACACTCAAAGATGCCTCGAGAAAAAAAAAGTAGTCACTGAAAACCCTATGGAATACAGCTCTACTCTGTGATAACATATATGATATCATTACGAGTAATGGCTGACTCAATTACAACATATATGTATGCGTGTATGAGTGTGTGAACGGTTGTTGTTGTTGTTGTTGTTAAGTACTGTGGAGTCAAGGTTAGCAGTTTGAAACTACCAGCTGTTCCGTGGTAGAAAGATGAGGCTTTCTGCTTCTATAGAGATTTACAGCCTCAGAAACCCTGTACAGGGTTGCTATGAGTCAGAACCGAATCCACGGCACATAACAACAACAACAAACTCATTGGAAATCATATAACAAAATGGTAAGAGATTATAACTGTTCTAGCAGGTTGGCAAAATTAAATTGATTAATGGTACTGATGATTAGTACTCTCATGCTCTGGTGGTAGCTGTACAAATCAGTAAAAACCTTCTGAGAACATTAAGGCATTGTTTTGTTAGATGACTTTGTCCTGATTCTGACTCATAGCAATGCTATACACAAAGGAACAAAACACTACCTGAGAAATCCTCACAATCTTCCCTGTGATTTAGTCCAAACTGAAGGCTACCATGTCAATCCATCAACTCTTTATCACTGACTCTCTACTTTACCAAGCATGATGATCTTCTCCAGGGACTGATATCTCGTGATAACATGTTCAAAGTACCTGAGATGAATTCTTATCATCCTTGCTTCTAAGGAGCATCCTGACTACACTTCTTTCAAGATAGATAGGTTTGTTCTTCCAGAAGCCCAAGGTATTTTCAATATTCTTTACCAACACCAAATCTAAATGCATGGATTCTTCTCTGGTCTTCCTTACTAATTGTGCAGCTTTTGCTTTCATATGAAACAACTGCAAATATCATGGCTTGGCTCAGTCGAACTTTAATCTTGCTCTTTTACACTTCAAAGAGATCTTTTCCAGATTTCTCTGGTGCAATTCCTTGTTTCATTTCCTGAATGCTGCTTCCATGGGCAATGACCATGGAGCCTGTTGTTGTGATGCTGCCCTTGTGAGAATTTTTTTTTTTTTTTTTTTAATGTTGAGTTGTAATTCATCCTGAAGACTGTATTCTCTGATATTCATTAGTAAATGCTTCAAGGCCTTTTCAATTCCAGCGTGTTAAGGAGTCTTCCTCCAGTCCATATGCCGTGTTTTTCCTTAAATAGTCTAGTTTTTCTAATGACTTATTCAACATATAGATTGAATAAGTATGGTAAAAGGGTACAAAATACTGGAAGGCACCTTTCCTGTTTTAAACCACACAGTATCATCTTCTATTCAAACAACTGCCTCTTGATCTATGTACAGGATCTGTATGGCCGCTATTAAGTGTTCTGGAATACCCATTCCTTGCAATGTTATCCATAATTTGCTATGATTCTTTTCATAGTTAATAAGACACAAGTAAACATCTTTCTGATAACCTCTGCTTTCAACTAACATCCATCTTACATCAGCAATAATCCCCCTTTTTTACATATCAGTAATACCCCTTTTTCATATTCCAAAGAACTGAATCAGAATTTAATTTCTGCCAGCTCTCTGTTAATGTTCTGATGCAAGCATTTTTTAGCTACCTTCAACAATGTTTTCCTTGCATGTCATATTAATATTGTCCATTGATTTCCATGTTCTGCTGGGTTAGTCATCTTTCTTTGGAATGGTCACAAATATGAATCCTTTCCAATAAATTGCCTAGGTAACTGATGCACCAATTTCTTGGGATAGATGAGTGAGGACCTCCAATACTGCATTAGTTTTTAAAAGCATTTCAGTTGGAAATCTAGCAACTATTGGAACCTTGTTTTTCTCTAGTACCTTCAGGGCTGCTTGATGATACTTCTTTCTTCACTACCATCAGTTCTTAATCATATGGTACCTTCATAAAATAGTTGAATATTGATCAATTCTTTTTGGTATGACTTGTATATATCTTCCAACTTTTTTTGATGCTTCCTGAATCATTTAATGTTTTTCAGAAAATCCATCAATATTATAATTCAAGACAACATTTTTTTTAGTTCTTGTAACATGAGAAATGTCAAGAGTGTTCTTCCTCTGTTGGTTTTCTAACTCCAGGTCTTCGCATATTATATTCCAATAATCTTCTTTGTCTTCTCAAGCTGTCCTTTGAGTTTTTTGTTCAGTTGTTTTAGTTACATTCAAGAGAAACATTCCAGAGTCTCTTCTGACATCTATTTTGGTCTTTTTGTTCCTTCCTGTGTTTTCAAGAACCTTTTGTTTTCCTCTTCGTGTATGATGTCCTTGATGACATTCCACAAATCCTCTGGTCTGCAATCATTAGTGCTTAATGTATCAGATACATTCTTGGATGGTCTCTAAATTCAGGTGGATTAAACTAAAGATCATATTTTGGCTCTCTTGGGTTTTAATTTTCTGTAGCTTCAAATGGAACCTGAATATGAACAATTAACATTGTGTTTTACAGTAAGCTCCTGGCCTTGTTGTAGATGATGATATTAAGCTTCTCCATTGTATCTTTCTACAGATGTGGTCAATTTGATTTCCGGGTACCTTATCTAGTGAGATTTTAGTTTAGTTTAGTCTTCATTTATGTCATTTAAAGAACATATTTGCAAGGAACAATTTGTTTCTCATGCAAAATTCTATCATGCAGTCTCCAGCATAGTTTCTATCACCAAGACCCAATTTTCCTACTACCAAACCTCTTTTTATCCAATTTTTAAAATCTAATCACTAGCAATTATCAATGTATCTCAATTGCATGTTTGACCAATTTCACATTACAGAAATTGGTACAAATCTTATTTTATTGCTTTGGCTTTAGTATTTGGTACATACATTTGAATAATAGTCATATTAATTGGTCATCCTTGTAGGCATATTGATATTATCTTATCATGGAAGCATAGCATCACAGGAGAAATCTTGAAATGTTCTTTTTCATAGTGAATACGATGCCATTCCTCTTCAGTTTGTTGACCCTATCATTGCCCAATTCAAAATGCCAAATACCAGCTAATTGCAGGTCACAAATGTGTTATTTTTGCATTCCATTTCATTTTTGTAACTTCCATTTCTCTTAGACTCATACTTCGTTCATTCCATGTTTGGATTATTATTGTATGTTTGCAGTTGTTTCTCATTTTGAGTCTTACCCCATCAGCAAATGAAAGTTTCAAGTGTTTTCCTCTACTCAGGTCATTAAAGATGACTCTGCTTTAAGGAGACAGCTCTTCCCCACAGTCATATTTTTGAGTGTGTTCCAACTTGAAGGACTCATCCTTCATCATTATAGCAGGCAATATTCTGTTGATATTCACAAGGTTTTCAACAGCCAATCATTCTTCTCAGTCTGTCTTAGTCTTAAAGCTCCACTGAAACATGTACATTGTGAGTGACCCTGCTGGTATTTGGAAGGCATGTGTTATAGCTCCCAGGATCACACGATACCACAGTACAAAAAACTGATGGACAAACAGTGTAATATGACATTATCTTCCAATTTTACATGTGCATGCCCTTGGTTCTTTGTTTCTACAAACAGTAATCTATACTAAAATATTCCTTCCTTTGTATGTCAAAAGATTATCACTGGGAAATTTTAATAGTAAATATTAAAAACAACTTAACTATCCCTTAATTAGAGTTGACTTGATTGCAATAGATTAAGTTTTATCAAATACAAGTTATCCTTGGCATGTTCTGTCTAGCTGATTCCAATCATAATGGTCCTCTAATATATAGAATTATCCCATAGTGTTTCCAAATCAGTAATTATAACAGAAGATTGCCACAACTTTCTCCCACAGAATGGCTAGTGGGTTTGAATCATGGACTTTTGGTTAGCAGTGCAGTATGTATACCACAAGAGGTACCTTCCAAGCTATCTTTTTTAAAAATCACAAATCAAGGACATGGGGAAGCAGGAAATGATCCAACCTGAGCTATATGTCCCCATCTCCATCTCCATGTTCACATTACTTGTTGCTGCTGTTACTTAACACCAAGTTAGTTCTGATTAGTAGAAATGCCATATAGTGTTTCCAAGGATTGGCTTGTGGATTTGAACAACTGACCTTGTGGTTAGCAGCCAAGTGCTTATCCTGCATTGGCTTAAAGGTTCCCTGCCATTTGCTGCTTCCTACATTCTGGAATAAAAGTTAATATTATAAAGGGGCCAAGTCTTTCAAACAGGAATTCCACATACTTAAATAAATCCAAAGAAATAGATATTCCTATGAATGTAAAAGATTTAGTTTGTTTGCTGAGCAAGAAAAAAATATGTATACATGAACCAAGATAAGAATAAAGTGGAGCAGAATGTATCAGCTGATGAAGAAATGGAAGTACCAATTCATCATCAATTCAAAAATGTGATTTTTTTTTTCAGTAAGGAGATGATACTAAAATACTAGATTATCAAGGGAAAATACAACAGCAAAAAGTATAGTTGTCAAGATCGTAGATCGTAAAATGGTTAAGGCAAAAAATATATACAATTTTCTTTTTTTATTGAGCTAGAATAAAACTTTTGATTGCTTTGTGCATAATTCATTTAATAATGAGCAGGCTAAATATATGCTGTTAAATTGGAGTGGGGCACATATCTAATCAGAGCAGTAATTTCTCACAATGGTTTTAGAATATCTCAAGTAGCTCAAGGTACATCAAGAAATAATTAACAAACGAACAAATGATTAATTGGTAGGTTTTATAATAATGTCAAACTATGATGTGTCTTAAGGACAAAATACTTGAGAATTTGTGGCTTGTTATATTATGTTCCATGAATGCCCAATTAAAGATAAGTCACAAGGCATCCAGAAGTCTTCTGAGTTTCAACCAGTGCTTTAACGCTCTCAGAAAATATAGTCATTCCATTCCAGAAAGATTACTCCATTAAGATTATTAACTTGAATTCTACTCAGACTGCAGTCAAAAATAAAATTCTTAATATATTGGAATTAAGTTTAATATAATGAAGTAGCTTTTCACTCAGTTTTGCACTCTATGCCTCTGGTATAGAAGACATGAAGATCATTTCAAAGACATCATTATGAACCAGACTTCTGTTTTAAGAAGAAAATGTTTTCATTCCCATTTTATATATGAAACAACATGGGATCAAAGAAAAAAATCTGGGAATAAAGTAGAGTGAAAAACTGATTTCCTGACTCCCAGAGCACCAATACTTCCAGAATACCATATATGTATTATTTTCTCCAATTCATTCAATGATACTGATGTGTTTTGGCTGCACTGTTTTATTCATAAAAAGAGTTAATCAAATTAGTCATTATGAGATAGATTTAGGAAGCCAGGAAAGGACTGCACTAAGATTCATGTAATCATTCTGGGACTTCATTTTTGTATGCATTTTTCTCTTTATTTTGGAATTTTATGTAAAAGAAATCCACAGCTCTGTTAAGAAAAGATTATATTTTCAGATTCTGGCAAGATGGCAGACTAGGCAGACACAAAACCCAGACTTTCTGCAACAAAAGCACAAGAGATCAAATGAAACAGATACAGATGATAATCCCAGAACACAGCATTTCAAAGAAAAGGATAGAGTAATAGAGTTAATACAAAGAGAAGCAGAACAAAAGCAGAAATCTAGGAAACAAATGGAACTGGTGAACTGTCACCTGACCTAACACAGAGCAGCCATTTTGAACTTTTCCACCACTATTCAAATGGAACAGAAAACTAACAATTGGCTTCAGTTGTCCAGGATCACACAAATATTTACCAGAAAGCAATTATGCCAACATTGACAAGCTACACTCTCACCTCCAGCAGCCCCATACACTGGGCAAGGGCCACCACCCATACTTGCACCACCGGATCAATGATAGCTAATGACCAACAACCAGCATAACTCATCCTCAATGCACTACACGAACAAACAAAGAACTGTGCACACATTTCCATTCTCTATCACACCTACCAGGAGACAGGTAGTGAGAGTAAAAAAACACACAATCACCAGTTAATTACCAACATGCAATCACCAATTAAATAATAATGCAACAACATCACAATCTCTTAAAGGCAACAATTTCAGTTTACATGATGAAATACATTACAGTGGCTCAAACAACAGACAAAAATACAGAGCCAGAACATATTACTAAAAATGAAAAGGCATTGAAACTATCTGATAGGAATTCAAAAGAATGATACTTATTGTCCTTTCAATGGATTGAGAGAAAAAGGTGTACAAGGAAAGCACAGACACAACTTATATAGAATTCAGGAAAGTACTACAAGAACAAACTTAGAAAAGATGTCAAAATTTAGAAACAGAAATCCAGATGATTAATGCTAACATTTCAAACAGAGATAATGCATTGAAAGGACAAAGAAGTAGAACTGAATCAGTGAAAGACAGAACTTAGGGAGCTTGAAGACAGACAAATTGGCAAGAGGAACAATGAGAAAAAAAGAAAATAATCCAAAGAAGCCTAAGAATTATAAGAAAAACTTAAGTGTGATCAGAGTTCCAGAACAGAAGAGACAGGGAGAAGAAAAAAAAAAAAAAAACCTAGAGAAGATACAAGAGATAACATGAATAAATACATGCACACCAATGTTCATGTTGTTGTAGTTATTAAGTGCTGTCGAGTAAGCTCCAACCCATAGCGACCCTGTATAGAGTTTCCAAGAAGTGACTGGTGAGCTTGAACCACCCGCTTTGTAGTTCAAACGGCTTCGCAGTCTGGTGCATTGTTCATAGTAGCATTTATTCACAATAACAAAAAAGATGGAGACAGCCTAAGTGCCCATCAATGGAAGAATGGAGCAACAAACTTTGGTACATACAGACAATGGAATATTATGCTACTTTGAAGAATAACAAGGAAGCTGCAAGCCACCACATAACATGGATGAACCTTGAGGACATTATGCTGAGTGAAATTAGTAGGTCATAATGAACAAATACTGCACAAGACCATTATTGTAAAAGCTTAAGAAAAGATACCCATATTGAAAAGGAAAAAAAAAAAAAAAAAAAACTTTGTTGGTTATGAGGGGGGAGGGGGATAGGGGAGGGAACGGTAGAGACGGGGCAGGGAATAGACGCATTATATTTCAGATGTGAGGGAGAGCAATACACAAGAAGGGGAGGGGGACGGAAGAACAAGATAGATAGGGGAACACTGAGACGGGTTTGCAGGGGCTAAATGGAATAGAGGTTAAAAACCAGACCAACCTTATTAGACATACTAAAGGAAATTCTTAGGCTAGAGAAACAACAACATTATAAAACAATGTGAGATTAACATACTTGACAAAGGGTTTCTGAGGCTATAAATCTTTACTGGAGCAGGAAGCCTCATCTTCCTCCCACAGAACAGTTGATATAGAAGTATCGAAAAGAAAACAAACCTAAAGGACTGAAAATATGAAGCCTGAGAAATCTATTTGTAAATGAAAACAATTACAATGTATATACAAAGAAAATAAATCATGCCATTACAGAACTTCCAAAAAGACAGGAAGTCATATTGATTTTGAGATGAAACAAAATGTTTAAAATTTGGGAATAAATTAAAGGATAACCTCAAAGAAGGCAGTGGCTCTGTGGACTAAGCGCTGGAAGGTGAACCACAAGGTCAGTGCTTAGAGCAACCAAATATTCAGGAGGAAAGCTTAAGGTTTTCTGCTTCTACAAAAATTTGTGGTAGTTTTGAACTGCTGACCCTGAGGTTCGCAGCCCGATTCATAACCACTACGCTACCAGAGCTCCTTTACAAAAATTTACAGCCTCAGAAATACGGAGTCATTATAAGTCAGAACCAACTCAATAGTAGTTAAGAACAACAACCTTAAAGAAAAGTAATTAATCTTATTAAATTCAAAAAGTGGAAATCATGAATATTTAACAAACATTAAAACAAGAGCAAAAATTCTAAGAACAATACAAACAAAATGAACTCAGTACGGAATGTTATGTGGGATAAACAAATCAGCACCACACAAAGACATACAGCAAAATGATAGCAATAATTCTAAACCTACTGATAATTACACTGAATATAAATGGATTAAATGCAATCATCAAGAAACACAGGACCCATCAATATGATGTCTACAAGAGATACACATCAGATACAAAGACAAGAGTACACTAAAAATGAGCTGGAAAAAAAAACATGTATGTCAAGAAAATGCAAATTAAAAAAAAAGAACAGGAATTTCAATATGAATTTCTTATTGAATGAATTGTAAAACAACAACCAGCATAATATGCAAATAAGGACATCATATAATAATTAAAGACTCAAACAACACACATAGCCATAATAAATATCTGTGTACCCAAAGAAACAACAACCTCAAAATACACAAATCAAACTCTAATGGAATTGAAGAAATAAACAACTCTGTGGAGTCCTGGTTTGGTACTATAGATAAGTGATGGATTGCTAACCCAAGGTCAGCAGGTTAAACTCACCAGCTGCTCTGTGGAAACCAATTACTGGGCTGCGAAAAGCAAGGCCAACAGTTCGAAACTACCAGCTGTCCCACGGGAGAAAGATGAGGCATTCTAATCCTGTAAAGATTTACAGCCTTGGAAACCCTGTACGGGGTGGCTATGAGTCAGAACTGACTCCACAGCACACAGCCACCAGCCATGAGTCAGAACTGAGTTGAAAGCAGTTAGTAACAACCACATGATAATAGTAACAGACTTTAATGCACTATTTAAGATAAGAGGCAGAAAAAACTACAAAAAGTTTAATAAAGGTACAAAATACCAAAACAACATAAGCAATCAACTTTACAACATGACCATATATAAAAAACTCGATTCAATATAGCACAATATACATTCTTTTTCAGTGCACATGGAACATTCTCTACAATAATTATAATGTAGGCCACCAAGCAAGCCTCAATGAAATTTAAAATATCAAAATACAACAAGGTACATTCCAAGATCACAACACTATAGAATCAGAAATCAGCAATGCGAAGATCAGAAGGTAGCATATGCCACTGATACTGACGCAAGAAGCCCAAGGTACACTGACAGCATTGGCAAAGAACAAGGCTCTGGGAATTGATGAATTACAAATTGATATATTTCAACAAACTGATGCAGCACAGAAGACACTCAGTCATCTATGCCAAGAAATTTAGACGGCAGCTACCTGGCCAACTGATTAGAAGAGCTCCATGTCTGTGCCCATTGCAAAGAAAGGTGACCTCATGGAATGAGGAAATCATTGCCCAATATCAATAATATCACATGCAAGTCAAATGTGACTTAAAATAATTCAGAAACAGCTTCAACAGCACATTAATACAGAAATTCCAGAGGTTCAAGCTAGATTCAGAAGAGGCTACGGAAAGAGGTATATCATAGTTGATTTCAGATGGATCTTGGCCGACAGCAGAGAATACCAGAAAGATATTACCTGTGCTTTATTGACTATACAAAGGCTTTTGATTGTGTGGACCATGACAAGTTATAGACAACAATGCAGAGAAGGAGTATTAAGGAATATTTAATTGTGTTCATGAGGAACCTCTACATAAAGGCAGTTGTTCCAACAGAACAAGGGAACACCAAATGGTTTAAAATTAGAAAAGTGTGTGCTAGAGTTAAGTTCTTCCATCATACTTATTCAATCTATATGTTAGGCAAGTAATTCACAAAACTGGATCATATAAGAATGTGGCATTAGAATTGGAAGAAGACTCATTAACAACCTGTGATACAAAGATGATACAACCTTGCTTGCTGAAACTGAAGAGGACTGAAGATAATTATGATGGTGATAAAAGATCATAGCCTTACATCTCAATGTAAGGATAACAAAAAATCCTCACCATTGGACCAATAAATAACATCAAGATAAATGATCAAAAGATTGAAGTTGTCAAACTGCTTGAGTAAATAATCAACACTCATAGAAACAGTAGTCAAGAAATCAAACAATTTATTATGCAAATTTGCTGCACAAAGCCTCTTTAAAGTGTTCATGAACAAGATATCAGTATAAGGGCTAAGATGTTCCTGACTCAAGCCATGATATTTTCAATAATCTCATGTTTGTGAAGATTGGACAATGAAAAGAGAAGACCATAGAAGAACTGATGCATTTGTGGTATGGTGTTGGAGGAGAATATTAAAAGTACCATGGACTGCCAAAAGAACAAATCTGTGTAAAAAGTACAGCCAGAGTGCTCATTAGAAGCCAGGATGGCCACACTTTCTCTTTCATACTTCGGACATATGAACAGGAGGGTGCAGAGGAAGGACATCATGCTTGGTAAAATGGATGGTCAGTGAAAAAGAGGAAGATCCCCAATGAGATGGACTGATAAGGTGGCAACAGCAATCGGATAAACATAGGAACAATTGTGAGGTTAACTCAAAAACCAATAAAGTTTCTTTCTGTTGTTCATAATGTTGTTATTAGTCAGTACCAACACAATGGCACCTAACAACAACTACAACAATTTAAGTTAATAAACTGAAAGTTAAATAAAATTTTTTAAAAAAATACTTGAATCAAATGAGAATTAAAACACAAAATTCCCTCAGAGGGAAATTTGTAGCAACAACTGTGTACATCAAAAAAGAAGAAATATATATACCAAGAGGAGGGACTGCAGGGTCCTAACATATTTCTATTTAGAACTTTCTAAGGAAGCGGCATACCATTTTCCAGTGTCTGAAGCATTTTACTCTCAAAATAGCAATCCAGGAGGGTCCCAGTCTCTCCATACCATCATCAGCATTTGTTATTTCCTGATTTTTTTGAACATCATTATTAATGTTGGGTTGAGATGATGTATCACGGTTGTTTAATTTGCATATCTCTATCAACACACATGGAAGCAGCAATGAAGAAATCAAATGGCATATTGCATTAGGCAAATCTGCTGCACAAGACCGTTTTAAAGTATTGAAGAGCAAAGATGTCAGCTTGAAGACCAAGTTGTGCCTAACCCAAGCCATGGTCTTTTCAATAACCTAATATGCATGTGAAAGCTAGACAATGAATAAGGAAGACTGTAGAAGAATTGAAACTTTTGAGTTACGGTATTGGAGGAGAATATTAAAAGTGCCATGGGCTGCCAAGGCCAAGATGGCCAAACTTCATCTCTCATACTTCAGATATATTATCAGGAGGGACAAGTCGCTGGAGAAGAATATCATGTTTGGTAAGGTGGAGGATCAGAGAAAAAGAAGACCGCCAGCGAGATGGATTGGCAAAGTGGCAGCATCAATAGTGTGGCAGCAATAGTGAGGTTGGCCCAGTATTGGGCAGTGTATCGTTCTGCTGTGCATAAGGTCACTGAGTCGGTATCTACTCAATGGCACCTAACAACAGAAAAAGTGATTAATGATTATAAAAATTTCTTCATATGTTTGTTGGCTGCTTGAATGTCTTCCATGGTGAAGCATCTGTTCATGTCCTGTGACCATTTTTTTATTTAGGTTTTTCTTTTTCTTGTAGAGGTACTGTATAAATGTTTAAGATTATTCCCTTGTCTGATATGTTGTTGCAAAAAAAAATTTCCCAGTCTGTGGGCTCCATTTTTACTCTTCAGCAAAATCTTTTGTGGGCACATAAGTGTACAATTTTTAGGAAGTCATATTCATCTACATTGTCTTCTACTGTTTGTGTATTTTTTGCAACATTTGAAAGTGTATGTATGAGATGTAACAGTCCCTAAGTTAGTCCTTATTTTTTCACTGATGATCTTTACAGTTCTAGGCTTTACATTTAGGTCTTTAATCCATGTTGGAGTCTGTTTTTGCATATGGTGTGAGATATGGGTTTTGTTTCATTTTCTTTAAATGGATTTCCAGTTTTTCCAGCACCATCTATTGAAGAGACGATATGCACACGGATGTTCGTCACAGTGCTATTCACAATAGCTAAAAGATAGAGACATTCCATCAATGGAAGAATGCATAAACAAACTTTGGTACACACATTGGAATACTATGCAACACTGAAGAATAATGATGAATCTGTGAAACACTTAATAACATGGATGAACCTGGAGGATCTCATGTCAATCACAAAAGGACAAGTATTGTATGACACCATTATTGTGAAAAAATTAAGAAAAGGTTTTAATACTAAAAGAAACATTATTTGGTGGTTACCAGGAGAGAGAGTGAAGGGAGAGCAGTTCACTGACTAGAGGGTAGACACATATTAACTTGAATAGAGGGGAAAACAATATACAAGAATGGGGGGTATGCAAGAAAATGGAGAGTGGCAGAAGAATGATGAAGACAGGTGAAAACACAGCGAGGCATGCATGAGCTAAAGGGGGTAGAGGTAAATAGTGATATATACACAACCTTGAAACAACACTGTTCTGCATGTAAATACATGGACTGATACATAGGCTGAATGGGTAAGGAAGGAGAAACACTGGGATGAACACTGGTGTGCATATAATCTCTTCAATTTTTATATATCCCACAAATATATGAAACTTTAAAAGAGGAGATATGTACATGGGTATTTACCTTTCCTGAAAATACAACTCTAAATGTGGTTGAGCATACAATGAGAAAAATGATGAAAATTTCCTACACATTATCAAACATCTTAAGACAATGAGCTGCTAGGCCTGGGGGCTCAGGACCATAGTTTCAGGGGACACCATTGTCATTTAGCATAACATAGTCCACAAAGACAATGTTCTACATCTTACTTCGGTGAGTATCATTTGGGATATTGAAAGCTCAAGAATGGCCACCTGAGGTGCAGCTATTGACCTTTCCATGTGCAGAAGAAAGAAGAGTGATATGCATTCAAGAAGCTAGGAATCAATTAGTCCACTGCCCTAATGGAACATATGAACATCAATTTCCACAACTCTGAGACCAGAAGAACTAGACAATGCCCACCTACCACTACTACCTTCTCTGAAAGGGATCACATGTGAGGTTCTCGGACAGAATGGGAGAAAATGTGAAACAAAACTCAAAATTATTTAATTAAAAACAACAACAAAAAAAGACTACGCTTATAGGTCATAAAGTCTCAGGAAGAACCTGAGACAATGGCTCTTGAATACCCTTCAGGTCTGAAAAGGAAATCACTCTTGTGTCCCAATTTTCAGTCAAGCAGTAGATAGGTTTACAGTGGGGTGGAACAACTACACTAATAAGCTAAGCTCACCATTAAAAATCAAAAGGTCAAGATTTTCCTAACGACGAAGTTGAGAAATGTTGGGAAAGTGAGTGGAATGAAAATAGGAACCACAGGGAGTAAGCGGGACAACTGTGGTTGCATGGAGGGAATTGTAATCACTGAGAAAAAAACAAACTGTATGATTTTTTGAATATAATGTCAATGATGTTGTCTCTAATCTTCATCCAATTTATAATACAAAGTGAAAAAAAAAAAAAAGGAGTAGAAAGAAATAAAAACAATACCTTACCACCACCATCTTCGTCTTCAGCAAATTAAGTCTATTTCAGACATGCTATCAGAAGAAGCCAGTCCCTGGAAAAGGACATCATGCTTGGTAAAGTGGAACAACAGCAAAGAGAGGAAGACCCCCAATGAAATGGATTGATAAAGTGACAGCTGCAAGTGGCTCAAACATAACAATTCTGAGGTTGACACAGGAAAAGCAGAGCTTTGTTTTCTTGTACACAAGGTCTCTATGAGTCAGAACCAATTCAACAGCACCTAACCACCACCACAACCAAAGTAAAAAGAATAATAAAGATTGGAGAACAAATAAATGAAGAGAAAAAAAAAAAAAAAGGAACCGTTAGTAAGACTAGAAGTTGGTTCATTCAAAGAACTAATAAAATCAACAAACCACTGGAAATCTAACAAAGGAAAAGAAGGAGAAGAAGCAAGTAATATGAATAAGAAGGGAAATGGTGATGTTACACCAGAATTAAGAGAAATAAAAAGGATAATAACAGAATACAAGAAGAACAGGACTCAAAAAATTTGAAAGCCTAGGAGAAATGAAAATATTTCTAGAAAAAAACTACCTACCTAAGCTAACACTGACTCAAGTAGAAAATTTGAACAGACCTATAATAAACTTTCTTGTAGTTATCTGTTGATAAGCTGTGGTACACATCTTTTAGTTATCCTCAGGAAAGTTTTACTTGAATACAATATTAATTTTATTGTTGGATAATTTCTACATTCTTTTGGAATGCCTTTCTTTAGAATGGGTATAAAAATGGTTCTATTCCAATCGACTGACCAGGAAAAGTCTCTTCCAAATCTCTTGGTATAGACTAGTTTCCATTGCTGCCAACAGTTTGTTGAAACATTTTTGTTTTTCTCCAGGGCCTTCTGTGTAGCTTTTACTTCTTCTTTCAATACCACTGGTTCTTGGGCATGTAGTGCTCCTTGAAATGACCAAGGATAGACCTTTTTTTTTTTTTCATACAATGACTGTGTATTACTTCCATCTTCTTTTGATACCTCCTGCATCTTTCAATACTTTGTTCACAGAACTTTCAATATTGCAACCTAAGACTTGAATTTTTTTTGTCTTTCAGCTCAAGAATTAAATGCTAAACATATTCTTCCCTGTAGGTTTTCTAACTCCAGATCTTTGCATAATTCATTGGAATACTTCCCCTTATCTTCTGGGGTTGGCATTTGAAATTACCTATTCAGCTGTTTTACTTCATCATTTCTTCCATTGGTTGTAGCTACCAAAACTTAAGAACAAGTTTCAGATTCTATTCTGACATTCATTTTGATCTTTACTTTCTTTCTTAACATTTTAATGAACTATTGCTTTCTTCGTGAATAAGGTTCTTAATTTCATCCTAGAACTCCTCTGGTCTATGGTCATTAATGTTCAATGTGCCAAAGCTATTCTTGAGATGATCTCTAAACTCAGGAAGGATATACTCAGGGTTATATTTTGGCTTGTGTGTCCTTGTTTTAATTTTCTACCCCATCAGCCTGAATCTGCATATGAGTACTAGAATGTCACAGGCCCCTAGTGGATGATAGGACTGATGTTATTGAGCTTCTCCATCATCTCTCACCATAAATTTAGTCAATTTGATACTTGTTTAATTCATCTGGAGAGGTCCACATGTATAGATGCCATTTATATTGTTGAAAAGGGCATTTACTATAAATAAGTGATTTGTCTTCTATTATGTGATCTCCAACGTCACTTATATCATCAAGTCATAGTTCCATCCCTTCTGTTTTCACATTTTGCATTCCAATCTCTAGTAATTATCAAGGCATCTTGATTACATGTTTGATCTATTTCAGACTAAAGAAGTTGTTCAAATTCTTCAATTTTTTTTTTTTTTTTCATCACTGGCTTTGGTGGTTGGTATGTAAATTTGAAAAACAGTCTGCCTTGTAGATGCATAGATATTATCCTATCACAGACAACACTGTATTTCAAGATAGATCATGAAATGTTCTTTGTTACAATGAATATCATGCCACTGATCTTCAATTTGCCAGTCCTGCCATTGTAAACCATGTAATTTTCTGATTCAAAATGGCCAGTATTGGTCCATTTCAGCACATTAATGCTTAGGATAACTTTATGTGCTCCATTTCATTTCTAATGATTTCTAATTTTCCTAGATTCATACTTCATACATTAGACATTATGATTATCAATTAATGTTTACAGCTGTTTCTTCTCATTATGACTTATGACTTGTGCTCAATCAGCAAATGAAAGTTCATCCACATCATTAGGGTCAATTCTTTGAAAGGCAACTTTTCATTAGCTTATTTTGAGTTCATTCCAACATGGGCACTGTATCAGACAAAGTCTCATTGCTATTTATGTTTTTCAGGGACTAATACTTCAGAAGTGGACCACCTATTTGTTCATCCTAATCTATACTTCGTCTGGAAGCTTTCACTTACTTAAAAAGAACAACCAAGTTGGAAGCCTCCCACTCCCTGATCTTAAAATCTAGTCCACAGCAACAATGGTCAAAGTAGCCTAGAACAAAAGATACATACATGATTTGAATAGGATTGAGAACTCAGAAATAAATTCATCCACATACAGTCTGCTGATCTTTGACCAAGGGTCAAAACACACTAAGGGGAAAGCAAAACTAGAAATCCATTTGCAGAATAGTGAAACAAGCCCCATATCTCAAACCATACACTGAAAAAAATGCACTGTGGATTAAAGATTTAAATGTAAAATCTAACACTATAAAGAAAATTTATGAGAAAAAGGGACAACCTTAGGAACTCTTATACAAGTTATAAATACAATGTCAAACATAACAGAAAGCACAAAAACATCAGAAGACAAAATAGATGACTGGAATCTGAAAAATTTGGTACTTAAATACAGCAAAAGATTTAATCATATCAGTTTTAAAGAGCTCACAGATAGGGAATTTTTCTTTTGCAATGACTTATCAGACAAGGGACAAATATCTAAAAAAATTCAGAAACTACAATACTTTTGCAAGAAAACGACAGAACCCAGTTAAAAATGGGCAGAGACCACGGGGCTTGATGGCGGCTAAGGTAGAGGTATAGTGAAGGTAGCCGTGAGCAAAAATGCGGAGTACCCGGCAAAACAGAACCAGGACAGAGCTCCAAGGCTCGGACCCACAGAGATAGGAATGTTTTAAAGTGTTGAAGGCTTATAGCTTGTGGAGTTTGGAGCTTAAGTGAAAGATCGCGAACTTTTGAATCTGCCAGGCCGGGCTCGGGGGCCTGAGCCCACATCCTAGGTGAGACCAGGTGGCAAGACGAAAAAGGGGCCAAAGAGACGCCACGGAAAAACACCATGGAACATTGGGAAAAAGGTGAGCAATGAACTTTGTCAGTTTTGCGTTGTTCTGATTTTATTTTTTTCTTTGGTGTTGGGTAATTGGTGCGCTCACTGTTTGCCCACATCCATTCTGGTGAATAGAGGGAGAGCCTGAGCTAAGTGGCCACCCCCCACCCTCACCAGGAATCTGCACAGACACTCAGCCCAAGCTGAGGCACTGATCTGTCCCCCTTTTGGCCTGGTTTTTATCACAGATAAGAGAGGAGTCCTGGTGTGGCTCTGTGGGTTAATAAGCCAGACTGCAAAGCCTTTTGAACTGCAGGGTTAGTGGTTCAAGCTCATCAGCTGCTCCTCAGAAACCCTATACAGGGTCGCTATGGGTCAGAATTGACTCGACAGCACTTAACAACAATAAGGAGAGGAGGGCAGAAATGACTGAAAGAGAGTTTAAAGGCAAAACCTCTCGGATAGCTTTGAAGCCAGGAACTTAGGACATTAAAGGTGTACTTATATTAAGCTACAGATTTTTTTATTTTTCCCCTATTTTTCTTCCCTCCCTCCTCTCCCTTTTCTGTTATTAGAGACTGCTGTACTCAGTCTTGTTTATGTTGGTGTTGCATTATTTTCTTCTTCTTTTTTTTTTTTTTCTTTTTCCTCTTTCCCTCATTTTTGTTTTTGTTCTGGTTTTTTATTTTGGTTTTGTTTTTTACCTGACTCGTGTTGTTTGGATGTTACGTAGCCTCCCTTTTGCTTTTGGAGGACTCTGTGTCTCCCTATAGTACATGAGAAGAATCAGCAACTGCTGCCAAATAGTCAAGCTGCAATCACACTTTATAAAACACCAAAACCCATGGAACAACCAATACCAGCTGCCATATACCAGGGAAACAGGCAACACCTGTGAAAGTTACTCTGAGTTAAGCAATAAGAAGAGTGAAAAGGGAAAACCACATCCTGATAACACCTTCCTGGAAACAATCAGAAAGCATAAAAAGTTACCAAAACACATACTCAATTAAGTATTAGGGACACAGATAAACACTAAACACATCCATGAAGCAAAAGCAGATGACCATATCAGCACATGTCCAGAAAAAAGATAAAATATCTGAGACAAATGACCTAGAAGTAGACCTGGACTCCATTCTGGAAGGAGGGCAGGCCTTGGAAATGCCTGAGAAAGAATTCAGAAAAATGATTATAAAATGTTTCAAAACACTTTACAATGGAGTTGAGAAAAATAAGGAAGAAGTCAAGAAAGTGCTACAGGAACAATCAAACAAGATAGATACAGCATTGGAAACAATTCAAAACCTTCAGAAAGAAATCCAAACGATCAATAACAAAGTAACAGAAATAGAAAACACTCTGAAAGGAAAGAGGAGTAGAATGGATGAGATGGAGGGTAGAATCAGTGAGCTGGATGGCAGGTCTCTCAGTGCCACTAAGATAGAAGAACAAACACAAAAATGGATAAAAAATTCTGAGGAAGGTCTAAGATTCATGTTGGACAACATGAAGAGGAATAGCTTAAGAATTATTGGCATTCCAGAACAAGAAGAATCACACAAGTCCACAAATGAAATAGTCAAAGAACTGCTGGAAGAAAATTTCTCTAACATCATGAAAAGCAAAAAGATAAACATACAAGAAGCCCAACGAACTCCAGGAAGGGCAAACCCCAAAAGAAAATCACCAAGACATATCATAGTCAAGCTCTCCAAACTCAAAGACAAGGAGACGCTTCTGAAAGCAGCCAGAGAAAACAGAAGTGTCACATACAAAGGCAAGCAAGTCAGATTAAGCTCAGATCTCTCAACAGGAACCATGCAAGTGAGAAGGGAATGGGGAGATAAATATAAAACCCTGAAAGAAAAAAATTGCCAACCAAAGATCCTTTATCCAGCAAAGCTATCAATCAAATATGATGGTGTCATCAAAACATTCCAGGATAAACAGAAGCTATGGGATTTTACCAAAGCCAACCCTGCACTACAAAACATCCTAAAGGGAGTTCTTTGGACTGAGAACCAACAAGAACAGACAACAACCAGAGAC
This sequence comes from Chrysochloris asiatica, assembly GCF_000296735.1. NCBI lineage: Eukaryota > Metazoa > Chordata > Mammalia > Afrosoricida > Chrysochloridae > Chrysochloris > Chrysochloris asiatica. The sequence continues at coordinate 3,005,509 of NW_006408802.1, forward strand.
TGACATATGTGGCAGCACCGCCCTGAATTAAGTCAACATAAAGAAGAGCTGTTGACAAAACTATAAGAACAAACTCAGAGAATCTGGGAGGTCAGTTTATGATCAAAACAAGTACAATGTAAAAGAAAGTAAATACGTAGGAAAAAAGATCCTAATAGTGAGAAGATCAGGTCAATTACAAAATAAAATAGACTGCACTAAATGGACAGAAAAGTTAATGGACTATGAGGCAACCTCAAAGAAAATAAACACTTCACAACATACCAAGGGAATGAAAATCCAAGAAGAATATGAAAACATTAAAACTATGAGGAAACTCACAAGAAAGAGCACAAAAATCATGAACTCAACAAAGGAAGACAAATAGAACAAAGAAGCAGCAACACCACAAAAACACAGAGACAAAAACAGATTAAAAGTCAAAGGTTGGGAAAAATATACCAAGCTAATTGCAATAAAATACGAACAGGAGTGGCAGTACTAATCTTGGATAAAATAGACTTTAAGGCAAAAAACAGCATAATAGATAAAGGTGGACATTATCTCATGGTTAAAGGAACAATTGAACAAGATGAAATAACCATAATAAATATCTATGCTCCCAATGAAACAGCCCCAAAATATATAAAACAAACTCTAAAAGATTTGGAGAAAGAAATAGATGAATCTACAATAATAGTGGGTGATTTTAATACACCACTTTCAAAAATGGATAGTACAAACAGAAAGAAACTTGACAAAGACACAGAAGAATTAAACAACACACTCAGCCAACTGGACCTCACATATGTGTACAGAGCATTCAACCCAACAACTGCACAATACACATTCTTTTACAGTGCATATGGAACATTCTCCAGAACAGATCATGTTTAAGGCCACAAAACAAATCTACATAAATTTACAAATATCAAAATACTACAAAGCATCTTCTCAAACCAGAATGCTATCAAATTAGAAATCAACAATAGGAAGACCAAGGAAATCAAGTCAAATACATGGAAACTGAATAAACACCTTGCTGAAAAGCGACTGGGTAGTATGAAGAAATTAAATGTGAATTCGCAAATTTTCTAGAAATAAATGAGAACGAAAACACAACATACTAAAATCTTTGGGACATGCGAAAGTGGTGCTGAGAGGACAATTTATTGCAATAAACACACACATCCAAAAAGAAGAAAGAACTAAAATTAGCACATTAACACAACATCTACAACAATTAGAAACAGACCAACAGAGGGAACCCACAGCCACCAAAAGAAAAGAAATAATAAA